>NW_027218754.1:0-31276 GCF_027580195.1 Bos mutus
GGTCTGATCAGAGCCTGGACACTTAACCATGGTGCTGTCCAGCCTGCTTTCCTCCAGAGGCTCTCGTGTCCATCACGGCATCCCTGATGGAGGGAGCATCAGGAGGGAGCTCTCTGCCTCTCCCCTCGGGTCACTTGGATGAGCCCCTGTTGTTGGAGTCCAGTGCCCCAAGGGCTGGCCTTCCTTGTCCCTCTCCTGCTCCCAGCCCGCTGACCGAGCACTCCTGGGCCTTCCCGCAGGACTGGGGTGGCTGTGCTCCAGTTCAGGCAGCTCAGTGCCCGGGAGCCCTTCTGCTGAGCACAGCAGAGCAGCGCCGTCCCCCTGGGGTTGGTGACCTGGGTGTGCTGCTCGCCTGCTCTGTGGCCTGCTTTGCCCTCCTGTTCAGCGAGGACACGGCACTGCCCTTCCTAGCCACATGTGGCACCAGTGGGGCAGCTCCCATCCTGGGGGAGGGCAGCCAGGCGCAGACCCAGAGGCCTTCCTCAGGAGGAGGCCCGGGGGAAGGGGCTGGCCTGGGCCGTGACTCTGAGGCAGGTGTTTGTCTCCACTGAGTCCATAGTCAACCCAGGCGTGTCACTTCCCTGCTCTGTTCGTTGTTATTTTCTGATTTTTATAAATGCTTATTTTAACTTGAATTTGAGATTGATCCCTGTTCAGTTCCATGTGGAAAATTTCTAGCCTTTGTAGCCTTCTGTTGTCTGAGGGTTCTTGTTAGAGCTCAGGGGAGGGAGCCCAGTTTATCCAGCTGCTCTTAAATGAGTTCAGCTGTATTTTGCACTAAGTTACTTTGTTGTCACCAAGCTCCTGTGGGGCTGCACGGGATCAGTATTCTTTACAGAATCCCACCAAAAAAGCACAGGTTAGTTGGTCAAAACAACGCACTCATTGTTTATAACAATACATGCCATGCATGTTTCCTAAAACCTCCCCTGGTTTAACCACACACCGAAATGTATCAGTGAGACCTGTTTGGACCCTGCAGGGTTAATCTGTTCCCACACTGTCTTTCCTTTCCTCACACCCAGGACCAGCGGAAACGCTGGGAGTCCAAGAGAGATCATCTTCTTCTTCTTCTTTTTTTTTTTTTTAATTAGTTTATTTTTTAACTGAAAGATAATTGCTTTACAGAATTTTCTTTTCTGTCAAACCTCAACATGAATCAGCCATAGGTACCCATATGTCTCCTCCCTTTTGAACCTCCCACCGCTCTAGGGTGATACAAGATCATCTCTTAGTGAAGACCTGGGGGTGCCTTATGGAAACCACTGTGAGCGAATGACACTCGAACTGCGTGTAAGTACTTCAGTGGGTAGTCCCCAGTCTGTATGTTACCGAGAAATACGATCCAGGCACATGGTGTTTGCGTGGAGGGGTTAGGTACCTTTTCTGTGTTTCTCTTGTTGTCATGGGTTCCAGTAACCTGCATCATCACTACAAATGATCTTGGATGGTGGCACAAGCTGTGTCTTTTTCTCCTTCAAACAGAAAGGTCTGGACGGCTTTGCTGAGAGGTTTTGTACTCTAGCTGTGGTGCTTCTGAGCAGCATCTGGCGATGAGCACAGTCCTTTCATCAGGGCAGTTCATGCCGTGCAGGATTCAGGGTGCCAGCATCGCTCTGCTGTCCTGCCCCGCAGGGCCATCTGGTCGCTGGATTCCAGGGAGGGCCGAGGCCGGCTGCAGGGAGGCTCCCGTCCGGGGTCTCTGCACTCAGTCAGATGCTCTCGTTGCCCCATAGCCCCGCTTTTTTTGAACAAGACAGTCCTTTAAGATGGCATTAAGCTATAACAAGGTTTTTTTTGTACTTGGGGGAAAGCATAGCTAATAGATCTTCAAATAAGTTTCTGGTTATAATGTAAAGCCTGTGTGATTGCCTTTTTCAGAACAGTCTATTGTTAGCCAATTTGACACTTACCTCACTCCCTCAGCTGCCAGCTATACGGGAAGAGGTAGGAGATGACAAGACCGCCATCAAATGTGAAACCTCGACCCTCGCCTGGCCACGGTCGCTTCGGATGGGCCGCCTGCGCACGGGGGCGCTGCGCACAGCCACCCATGAGGACCTCAGGGACGCCCACAAGTAAGTGACCTGTGTGTGCATCGTCAGTTTCAGGAGCCCTGCACCTCTTGTCTTGAAAGAGTTGCAAGGATGATTTTAAAGGAATACCACTGAGTTCGGTGCCTGTGTTTAGTGGTGAACTTCAGGTGCTGGGGAAGAAGAGCTCAGTGACCTCAGTGATTTTAGAAAATGTCCATCTCTACAGATTGACTCCTGTGGGAGCTTTCTTCCTGCTCTGGGTAGAGGGCACGTTCCTGACGGTGACGGCCCCATGCCTCTCGGGTTCGCTCTTGAGGGTCCCTCCCTTTTCTGCAGGGGTCTCCTCTCAGGAGACCCTGTCCCCTCCTGTGACTGACACTGTCCTCATTCAGACCACCACTTGCTGAGCTCCCGTCCTGAGCCAGGCAGCACTCGATGGGGGGCACGTGTGGTCACCTGACCAGCAGCCCTGCACGGTGACCGTCGCTCTCCTGCCACGGCCGGGGACGGTTACCCTGTGGGAGGCGGGGGGAACTACCCAGAGCAGGGGAGCACGTCTTCTCCTGGAGCGTCGTCACCTGCTGAGCAGCGACCCTAAGGGAGGGTCAGAGCGCCCTCTGCACCAGCTGGCCTGAAGTCAAGCCCTCCTCGGGGGAGAGCTCGAGGCAGAGAATCTCAGCTTCCCGGTGCGGTTGTCTGACACCGGGGGCCTGCATTGCTCGTGTGGAGTGTGGTTGGTGAAGGAGACTCCAACTGTCAGCTGCGAGGTTGAGGCACGGGTGTTTCTGGGTGCCCGTTTCTATCAGTAGCTCTTGTGGAGGGGTGTGTGTTTGCACAGGGGTGCCAGTTAAAGGTCGTTTTCTCTCCCCGAAGCTCCACAGGCTCTCAGGACAGCCCTGGGAACAACCCCAGCAGCAGCACCAGCAGCCAGGGCTCGCTGCACAAAGCCCCAAAGAAGAAGGGCATCAAGTCCTCCATCAGCCGCTTGTTTCGCAAGAAGGAAAAGGGCCGGCCTGAACACCCCAGCAAGGAGGCGTTAGGACCAGGTGGGTGCTTCACCGTTCAGAGGGAGGAGGGCCTGCAGGCATCTCCCTTCTGTGTCTCCCCTGTCGTCCCCACGAGGCTCCTGTCAATCACGCTGGGGGTCCTCCTGGGAGCAGGAGTGGAGGAGGCGTCTATCTTCTCAATGGGTCTGAGATGATCGGCTGAGTTAATGAGTGGATGGTTGGATGGATGGATGAATTAAGGATGGATGGATTAATTAAGAGTGGATGGATGGATTGATTAGTGAGTGGTGGATGGATGAACAGATGGCTGGCTGGCTGGGTGGATGAACGGAGCATGGAATGAATAAAGCAGATGATTGTACTCCAGTGCTAGAAACATATTCTACGAAATTGATTGAGTAGGAGCTGGGCGATGATTGTTTCATCCTAACAGTGACATGTGTTTGGAAACGGCCTAAGTGCTCCTCAGTGAGGGGTGAAGTACAATCTGTGGACACCCCACAAGGAACAGCCCGCCCTCCTTCCTGCCACCTTCCCCATCCCCAGGAGCTCATCAGGGGTTCTGCTCATGCCCCCCACCCCACCCGACAGCCACACAGGTCCTCCTGGGGTCCCCTCATCAGACAGGGTTATCATCAGGCCCCCATATCACTCAGCTTCCTCTCCTTGAGGACAGCGCATGTTCCTGCCTCTTCAGCCACAAATGTGTTGAGTCTCGTTTGTGCTGGGTGTGGGATTTACAGGGGTAAGTAAAGCAGATGTGGTCTGGAGCACAGTTTAGTGACAAGAGAGAAAAAGGAGCAGATTATTAAATGCTATCCCTATTAGTAGTAAATACAATGCTGAGATGGATGGTGCATTGATTATGTACCAGATGCCGTGTGTGCCCCTTACCAAGCAGGTGCTTCCCCCTCCCGATTTACAGAGGAGGACACAGTGACAGTCATGTGGTTAGGGAGCGGTTAGGGCAGGTTCACACCCACCCAGTGGGACCAGACACTTTGCCGAGCTCCAGCCACCTCTCTCGTGGATGAAACAGGAATGAGATGGCTCTATGGCATGATGATTCAATGGACATGAGTTGGAGCAAACTCCAGGAGATAGTGAAGGACAGGAAAGCCTGGAGTGCTGCAATCCAAGGAGTGACAAGAGTCGGACACAACTGAGCGACTGAACTAAAACCTGAGTGTGTGCTAACCTGTTTCAGTCGTGTCTGACTCTGCGACCCCAGGAACTGTAGCCCACTAGCTCCTCTGTCCATGGGATTCTCCAGGCAAGAAGACTGGAGTGGGTTGCCATGCTCTCTTCCAGGGCATCTTCTCAACCCAGGGATCGAACCCACATCTCTCATTATCTATTGCATTGGCAGGCAGGATCTTTACCCCTAGCGCCACCTGGAAAGCCCCAGTGAATGCTGACAACTAGAAATGCAGAAAATGAGGGCTGCTCCTAAGTTAAACTGGAAGAGCAGCAAGCACAGGTTGTAAAGAGGAAAACACACGATGAGCGACAACAGCGCCAACAGAAACAAGGGATGCGTTCACCCACAGAAAGAAAATGTCTGTGCCGTTCGGAAGAGGAGCCCGTCAGCCCTTGGAGGGACAGTTGGAACCAGAATGAAAACCGAGGACATGGTTAGCAGTGCCCACCACACGGCCTGGGTGGCGTGGTGTCACTCACCAGGCTTCCTGTATCCCCAGAGCTGCTGGCAGTAACATCTCTGAGTGCCAGGCCGGGCAGCATCCCCGAGTGAGCTAAGGCATCACTGCTCTCCTTCCAGTGCTGCTCCGGAGCCCTCTGTGGGCGGCCACCCTCATCCCCTGCCCTGCCACTTGCTGGGGCCCAGCTGTCCCCCTGGAATCCTTTCAGCCCTTGAGCTTGGGTGTTCCCAGCCCTCTGCCACACCGGACTGGGACACAACTCAGGACTTGGGCTTGAGATATCAAGGAGACCGTGAATCTGGAAGGACACCACCCTGGGGCCTGTGAGAGAGCAGGAGAGCAAAGCCCCTACGGGGAGGAAGCAGAGCTGGGGGAACGTGCCCACAGCCTCCACTGCCTCCTGCACAAGTGCCTTTTCTTTGTCTCTCCTTGACCTGAAACAAAGCCCAGCTGCTGCTGCTCTGCAGGTGATTCCTAAAGATGCACCTCCTGCCAGAGCTATTGTCCTGCTGCTCTGGGGCTGCCTGAGTGTGCTCAGGAGTATCAGACAAGTAGGGCTGCCACACCTCATACTGGAGGTGGGGGGCCTGATACTGGGGAAGGGTCGGAGGTGGGGGGAGGGTTTGGGTGGGGAGGGCCTGATGCTGGCCTAGGGCCGTGACGCTGGACTGGGGTCTGATGCTGGACTAGGGTCTGATGCTGGACTAGGGTGCATCATTTGGGTCCCCGTCAAGGTTGCCCTCGGACACCCCACGCTGTGACCGATGGCGAGCCTCGACACCTGCACTTTGTTCCCACCCTCGGCCCGCTGCCCACACCTCAGCAGCAGAGGGGCCCTGTCCCCGCAGATGCTGAAGTGATGGAGCCTCTTGTCTCTGGAGCCAAGGGCATGAACACACCGTCGGTCGTCCTCTAGGGACACCTATGCTTCCGCCTTCTGGCCTTTCCATTGCATCCGTCCATTTCTCTTAACAGAATGTCCGTGTGATGACACGGGCTCCCATTACCAGCTCTGGTCTGTTCTCAGTGAGAGTACAGCTTACCCTCGGCACTCTTTATTGGCCCTGGGAAATTTTGCTTCAGTACTTTATTGAAAGAAAGCAATAAATAATACTATGATAAAAATAGTTCAAAAGTAGACTGTACATACTTTGTCACATATTCGGGAAGTTCACAAAAGATTAATAGGAAAATAGAATGATAACAATGAATTGTACAAGTAAATTAAAGGCGGAACCCACATGTAAAGAAACATGCTGTCTCTGTCTACCAAGATACCAGCTGCATAATAAATATCACACTGTGACCTGAACGCATCTCTTGCTGGCTTTTTTAATGTGCCGCTGAAAAAGTAAAAATTACATTTGCTACTTATACAATCCAGAATGGCTATGTCATCACAATCTAAAAATGTACGCCTAGGTCCATTCTTTAAACATGTTTACAATCATGTAAAAAGATGATTTCCATAAAAATAAGGCCTTTGTCAGAGCTACACTACCCTGTCTGTCTGGGAAGTGGCACCTTCACTGTCCAGCTCGATGGCTCTGTAGTGGGTGCAGGGCATCGAGATTGGTCCCCAAAGAGTCTCACCAGAGAGGAGGGATCCAGGTCCACAGAGACAGGGTTACAGGAGAGATTTTCAGTCTTCTTCTAGGCATCCTTTCAGCCCAAATTTCATTAGAAGCTCACATTTAACACCCAGTACTTTTAAATCACTTCACGCTGTGGACAAAAAGCATTTCTTGCTAGAAAAAGTACAGTTTAGGCCAGTCGTTAACATCCAACAACAATTGGTTGAAATTAAGTTTTCTTATTTCAGAGTGATTGTTGGAGAGCTTGGTTACATTCTGGAAGGATAATAAAGCACACCGTGTCATGATGATTTTACAATCGCAGGAAAACCCCTTCTCTCATGGCTTAACATTGAAAAATTAAACAAGAATAATTACAATAAATGCATCATTTACAAAAGCCCTGTGTTTGTTCATAGGATTTATACAGACAAGCACTACAGTACATTCATTTGAAAGACTGAAATCAGGTATCAGAACATGAAATTGATCTGAAAGGATATTCATAGCCTGAATATACAAGAAAAAGGAAGGAATTATATAAATGAAGTCATAAGTTTACATAAATATCAGAAACATTAAATTCTAAAATATTTTCTCTATGGTATTCATGAATTTTTCACTAATTAAAAACCCTGTAATATCTTCGGGTCCATGTAACAAGTATTAACAGAGTAAAGATTCCATCGAGTTCAAAATGTAGTCTTTGTTGTATACTGGATGCTGTATAAACATCTGGAGAATTCGTGCAGGTAAACTGGAAACACACACAGAAAAGTCAGTCCTGGGTTGGCAGCTGGTGCCCCAGCCCCTGCCCCTCCTGACACCCCCACCCCCCCACCCCATTTGGGGCTTCAGCTGCTTTGAGAATTCAGAGAAACATGGAGGGCCAAGCAGATCAAGGAGAGAACTCTGTGGCTGACTTTATTCTGACATATAGCTAAAAGCTGCTGGTAAAAAAAACTCAAAAGCCCAATCCAGCTTTCTAGCTGAGATGTGAACAGGACAGAGCAGACAGCCTCCTGCCCTCAGAGTTGCTCGAGCAGGGCTGGGCCCCAGGGCCAGACCCACCAGAGGCCTACCCAGAGCAGCGCCTGCAAGGGAGGGTGGCCCCTTAGCAGCAGCCGAGCCCCAGATGCCGGTGCACCTCCGTGTGAAACGCTGGCCTCCGTACGGAGAGGCCCAGGGCAGGGCAGCCTCGTGAACCCTGACGCTCTGGGCCCTGTTCCCTCCGAGAACGTGCACGCAGGGCGTGGCTGGCAGCACTGCCGCTGTGGGAGGGATACCCATGCGTCCCTATGCGAGGGGCCTTGGCCATGCTCTGACCACTCCGGCGGCAGTGGGGCGCCAAGGTCACGTTCTCTGGTGTGAGGGTTCTCCCAGGCTAACCTCCAGAGACCCACTGACCCTCCACTCCCTGGGGCGTGGGCTCCGTGCCCCCGCAGGACCAGGCCGGCCTGTACTCACCCCGAAGCACATCAGGAGCAAGTCCTGACTGTAGCAGAATCCAGCCCCTGCATTCCCGCCATACTGCCTGGTCCCATGAGCGCGGGAGGAAGGGTGCAAACACAGAGTGCGGTTAGTCGTGCAACGTCACATGGGGCACGAGGACACACAACGCACACCCGCAGCAGTGCCCACTCCTACTGAGGGTCTGGGGAAACTTCTAGAGGGTGGATGAGCCAGAGAGAGCGAGCCTGGGGGCTGCCACGTGGGGGTCCCTGCCACCCGGGGTGGGGGGAGGGCGGTCAATGGCACATTTGATGACGTAAACGTGGTCATGGGGACAGATACTCCACGTCGGCAGCTGCCAGTCTCTCCTTAGACCTACGGATTCACAGAGCTCCACATTCACAGATTCCACACAGTCTATTGTTATTCAATTTTACACTTACCTCATTCCCTCAGCTGCCAGCTTTACGAGAAAGAGGTAGGAGATGACAAGACCACCATCAAATGTGAGCCGTCGAGATCAGACGAGATCAGGCGCGGTCAGGGTGGTATGGCCGTAGAAGGAGGCGGCTGCCGCCGGGCGCCCTAAGAGCCCTGCGCTGTGCCTCCCTTTCGCTCTGACCTGCCGGTCGGGCCAGCAGGCCGCACCTCACCGTGGGGGCGCGCGCTGTACTTGAGCCGAACGACCCGCGACCAGACTCCGCCGGCCAATGGCGCCACGCCCCGAACACTGCCACCCCGCGGCCAGCAAACGCCTGGCCAGGTTCGGCAGCCCGGAGGGCTTCCGGGACCCCCAGCGGCATGCCAGGCGTGCGTGCGCGCGGGGCCTGGGGGGTGGGCTGAGGGGCGCGGAG
Organism: Bos mutus; assembly: GCF_027580195.1. NCBI lineage: Eukaryota > Metazoa > Chordata > Mammalia > Artiodactyla > Bovidae > Bos > Bos mutus. The sequence continues at coordinate 8,585 of NW_027218754.1, forward strand.
GTCTTGGCGCCCTCCACCCCGGGCCTCTCCAGGCCCGGCCGCGCTCGGCGAGCCGGGCCTCCCTCGATCCCGTTCGCTGCCCAGGGCCACGCGGCCCGGTGTTTCTGGCCCGGCCCCGCCGCCGCCCGACCCCCGCGGCCCTCGGGCCTCTGAGCCTCCTGTGGGCCTAGGCGCAGCCCAGCCAGGGCCCTGAGCGCCCATCCTGCCCGACACCTGCCCGGTGCCCAAACCCACCGGGAGCCACGGAGGCGCGGTCCACCCGAGCGCCTCAGCCCCGCCCCTTCGCCCTACCGAGGCCCCCACCTTTCCCCCCGCCGCCGGACAAGCACACAACCTCCTGCGAGAGCAGAGCGAGCGACAGGCAGGCACACGGACAACACACACAGACAGTTGACAGCCCCGCCGCCGCAACCTCATCAGCCAGAGCCATAGCACCACCTGAGAGGGCGGGGCCAGAGGAACGGACGGGCCGCGGGTGTCAGGAGAGACAGAGGCAGAAAGAGATGAAAGTTCAGAGATAGACTCCAGGACTGTGAGAGGGAGATACAGATAGACAGACAGACAGACGCGTGCGTGCGTGCGCACACACACACACACACACACACACACACGGAGCCAGAGACAGAGGGAGACACAGAGCGAGTGACAGAGAGACAGCAAACAGGAGACAGGGGAGAGAGGATGGCATCGGATCTGAGACAGACACACTGGCACAGCCCGTGACGCACCTCAGAGGAAGGCCACGCGGAAGAAGCAGCTTCCCCAAGGGAGGGGGCGTCAGCTTTGGGCCGGGCCCGGCTGGACGCGGTGCCCTGGGGCTGGCGGTCACCCGTGGGGACCCCAAGACTTCCTTGAAGCCGAGGTCTCAAAGGTCCCCTTTGGCCTGGCTACCTAAGGCAGCCCCAGCCCCCACCCCCAGGCCAGTGGGTGTGTGTGTGTGTGTGTGTGTGTGTGTGTCGGTGGGTGAGGGTGGGGTCGGGTCGACTTGGGGCCGCGGTGGATACCCAGAGTGGAGGGGGGAGGGTGTGGAGGCCGGGGGTTGGGAAGCTTGCGTGTCCTCTTGCTGTCTCTCTCTCCCTCTTTCTCCGTCTCCCTTACCTGTGGTTTCTAGCTCTTGACCTGTCTCGGCGGTGTGTGTGTGTGTGTGTGTGTGTGTGTGTGTGTGTACCTCCAAACCCAAAGCAACTTTCTATGGAGACATAGTGAAGGGTAAATGCATTCTTACTCATCTGATATATCCTAAAACACTGGACATGTCTGGACTCAAACTTTCAGGGCCGCCTTCCCACCACCCTGGCAAGCATTGATGGTGCAACTGTAATCCTCTAAAGGACCAAAAGTCCTGTACAAGTCCAGACATCTGCTCTGTACAGTCTCTTCCTGCACAGTACAAAAAAGTATAGAACAGAATGACACATTCTTTGTTAATTGTACAGAAGAATCAGCTGCTATCTGCTGCCTAGTCAACATGGTCAACATGAGGAAGTCAAGCAAGAGTTCCAAATCTCTTGAATGTGGTCCTTGGAAATACTTCTGTTCTTAGTTGCTCAGTTGTGCCCAACTTTTATGCTACCCATGGACTGTGGCCAGTCAGGCTCCTCTGTCCGTGGCATTTCCCAGTCAAGAATACTGGAGTGGTTTGCCATTTCTTTCTCCAGGGGATCTTCCCGACCCAGGGATCAAACCTGAGTCTCCTGCAGGTGGATGCCTTCCCATCTGAGCCACAATACAACTAATTGCCTAGTCAAAATACAAAGAAAAAAGCTAGTGTTCTACTAAGTGGAAAGATGATTTAAGAAACGGAAGCTTTCCTTTGTTGGTATATTTGAATCTTTATTTATTTTTTTATTTTATTTTTATGATTAAGGCTACTTGAACAAGGCAATGGAGAAACCCCAGAGTTGAAAAGCAATTGACTTTTTTTAAAAGAAACATGTGGCAGGTGAAACTTTCTTCATTTTTTAGAGTTGGTTCAATGCAAAATCTTTATTCAACAAATATGACTCTTGTGAACTTTATTTCAAATCTCCACGATGAATCACTAAGGCATCAAGGAAAGAAAGGAGTAGAGGTGAAAAAAAAAGAGCAACCTTTCCCCTTGGCTCCATCTCAACCAGCTGCTTAGTTCCTTCATCTCATGGACTACGATCTGGGATAATCTTGTTTGTCTGATTTTTGTTTGGGGACCGTTTCTAGTCACAGGGCTAGAAACAGTGGAGGGGGTAAGCCCTTCTTTCCATTCCACATCAGACCCAGTGGGCAGTCCAGGCCCTGCCCACTGCATTGAGTCTGTAGCAACAGAATCACCAGTGATGCTGGTTAACAATGCATATTGCTGGAATCCACTCCATTCGCTACTGACTCTTTGAGGTGGTGGTCTGGAACCTATACCTGGAAACTTTCTTGATGATTCCAAATCACACCAAAGTCTGAGGACTATGGAAGATCTTCACATTTCTGGAAGAGCTGCACACCTCCAGAAGGAACCACAAGACTTGCCTGAAATGGTAAAGTTATAAGTATTGGACTGAAAGTTGGAAGGTCTCCACCTTTGCTATGTAAGTAAAATGATCTTTCTTTGAAATGAAAATGGATAATACTAAAAGTTCACATTGTTCTAGAGCATTAAAAAAAAACCCTGAATTATAGAAATCTGATGTATGAGTTCCTGGAAAGCAAGAACCTATATTTATTGATATGTCTTCATGCCTTAGATCGTCCCTTGAATATAGTGTGCACATCAACAGAAGAAAGAAAAGAACTGAATTGACAAAGATACAAAGAGATCCAAAGTGCTGAGCCAAGTGAAAAGCTGAGGCTTCGCAGAACTTTTCTGTCTTTCACACACTGAATAAATATTGAGCACCTACTATGAGCTAGTAGGCATGCAATATGTTTCTGGAAATAGAATGCTGAGAGAAGAAGAAACACAGTTCCTTCTTTCACTGACTAATGATAAATAACAGGCAGATACTTTGAGAACTTCTATAGGGGCCTCTTCCCTCACCAAAAACTGGGTGTCAGAGAAGGCTTTTCAGACTAATAATTGAGTTGAGATCCATAGGTTGAACCAATGTCAACCAGGGTTGAGATGCAGGAAGAATTTCAGGCAGGTAAAATAGCATCTTGGAAGGCTACATGACAAGGGAACCTTAGTACATTCAAGAAATGAAAAATGCCCTATGGGATGGAACCAAAAGAGTGCAGAGGGCATTCCAGTGAAAAGAAATCAGAGAAGAAAGGGGGGACCAAGCAATGAAGGGATTTGGTCATATCTTCACTATGATGGGAAAATACAAGAGCAGTTGGAGCAGGGAGGTGATAGAATTGCATCTGCATTTTAAAAAGGTCATCTTGCTCCACATCACTCATGATTGGACAGACTCAACTCCAAACTACAACGAGGTTCCACTTCACATTAGTCAGAATGGTCCTCATGGAAAAGTCTGTAGATAACAAATGCTGGAAAGGATGTGGAGAAAAGGGAACTCGCCTCCACCGTTAGTAGGAATGTGAGTTGGTAGAGCCACTATGGAAAAGAGTATGGAGGTTCCTAAAGGAACTAAAACTAGAAGTACCATATTCAGCAGTCCCACTCCCAGGCATATATCCACCAAAATTATAACTGAACAAGATACATGCACCGTCTGTGCACATATATCTGTGTGTGTGCTGTGTGTGTGTGTGTGTGAAGCTCGGCGTTCGCCTGCGAGGATGGGGGGGGGGGGGGGGGGGGGGGCTGGGGCTGGGGCTGGGGCTGGAGCTGGTGCAGCCCCCTGGGATTGCCTGAGGCACGCCAAGGGAGCCCCAGACGGAGACCCGCGGGACGGTGGGGTGGGGTGGGGGTGGGGCTGGGGCTGGGGCTGGACTGGTGCAGCCCCCTGGGATTGCCTGAGGCACGCCAAGGAGCCCCAGACGGAGACCCGGGACGGTCGTCTGGTTTCCTGGAAGCCAAATGCGGAGGGGCTCGCGGGCCGCGCAGAGGCAACCCAGGTCTGCAGCGGGAGTCAGTGCCCTGGCCACCCAGCCCCAGGAGGGGCTGGGGCTGCGGGAGCCCAAGAGTTGGGACGTGGGGCGGGGGCTAAAGGAGAGGGAAGGCAAAGAGCCTACAGCACCCGGTATGCCCAGGCGGTCTCCCACCCAAGTACTAACCAGGCCCGACCCTGCTTAGCTTCCGAGATCAGATGAGATAGGGCGCGTTCAGGGTGCTATGGCCTTAGACCGAGGCTGCTGCCGCCCGGCGCCCTAAGAGCCCTGCGCTGCACCTCCGTTTCGCTCTGAACTGCCGGTCAGCCATTCCGTCTACAAGTAATTTTACTCCTTCCCCTTTCTCTCCCTGCTTTCTGAGAGTCTCTCTCCTTCCATACTTGATGGTGTAATGAATGGAAGCCTTACATCATTTTCCCTCAACATTTTTTCTCTTTATTTTTACATTGATTTCTATGAATTCATCTTCAAGTTTATGGATTATTTCTGCTAGCATCTCAAATGTGCTGTTGAACCTATCAATTTTTCATTTCAATTATTTTAGTTTTCAAATCCAGAATTTGTTAGTTTCCTTAAAAAAAAAATAATTTGTAGCTCTTCATTGCGTCTCTCTGTTTGTTGACTTCGTATCATACTGTCATCTAATTCTTCAAACATGGTTCCATTATTTCATTTTGTAGTTATCATTATTTTGATATTTTATCTTTTGACCTTCATACTGAATTTATAAGTGATATACTTATATGAGTTATCAGTGGTATGTTATACAAATGCTTTACTCACCACCATTACAACATTAGAGTTTTCTGAGTTTAACTGTATACTTACCTGTCCCAGCAGGTTGATAAAGAGTCCAAGCCTAAAGCCCCTTTAAGGAGGAGGCAAGCTTGCTTTCTTTTTCACATTCTTTTGCCTAAGACAAGTAGGCATTGTAGGGAGCAGTATCTCAGGTTCAAGGACATTCCTCTTTTTGAGCTTTGGATGTATGTTATAGGAAAGGGTCTGGGCAAAACGCTCACATCCTTGAGATGTTTTTTGTCTATTCTCAGAGGCTAGTTGAGAAGTATATATGGCCCCACTTAAATTAGTGAGCCCCTTCTGATGTCTGTGTCAGAAGCTTTTTCTGTCACCTTCACTTTAAATAAAATATACACAAAGCTCTGAGTGACTGAGACTGTCTTTGGCCCCAGAGTAATATCTTCTTCTTAGACACCATGAATCCAGTGGCATCGGTCACCGTTGACTGCTAGGTTATCATCTTGGGGGCTTGTCCAAGATCTTCAAGACAAGATAAGAACACTCAGAGTTGAGATTCTTTTGCTCTTTTACTGTGGTCTCTACTTTACTACGGAGAAGGCAATGGCACCCCACTCCAGTACTCTTGCCTGGAAAATCCCATGGGTGGAGGAGCCTGGTAGGCTGCAGTGCATGGGGTCGCTAAGAGTTGGACACGACTGAGTGACTTCACTTTCCCTTTTCACTTTCCTGCATTGGAGAAGGAAAGGGCAATCCACTACAGTACTCTTGCTTGGAGAACCCCAGGGGTGGGGGAGCCTGGTGGGCTGCCAACTCTGGGGTCTGACTCAACAGAGTCAGACACGACTGAAGCAACTTAGCAGCAGCAGCAGCAGCAGCTACTTTACTAAATCAGAAGCATGTGGACTGAATTTCTTTTCCCCAGTCAGCTTTTCCTGGTCCCTCTGACCATTTCATATCTGCTTGGGGAATTAAAGTTATTAACCTTGTGTGCCGGATTGTAGACTTTCAAGGGACTTGCAATCCATGCTGTTATTGTGCTTTTCTAGCAAGGCCCCCACTCCAAGTTTTACAGGACACTGCAGACAGGAGCACTTTAGGGAGCTAGCTGGAGCTCTAGCTCCAGGGACATCTCTCAGACTAGAAATCACCATCCTGACCCCACAGACACACAGGCAAGTTCTTGTCATGGCTATGCCTCTGGACTATATGGATTGAGGCATTGCTGGTGAGCATGAGATTCCTGAGGACACAGATTGGGACACCCCAGATTTGGGCAGATTGAAAGTGCATTGGGCTTCTTCCCTTAGTAACGCTAGCTCTTAGCAGAGCAGACGAAGCCCTCCAGTGGCTCTTGTCTCAACTCCTTAGGTATTCTTTTTGTACAGTCTGCTGGACAGGAATAAAAAGGATGATGCTGGCACTCCATGAATATGAAGGATTAGTTTTTCCTCGCAGGCGGGCCCTCCATCGCCTCCTTTGTTATTAAATAGACTCGTGTGGCCACTCTCAGGAGGATGTCTTGGGTTTTCTGTTCATCCCTTTATGACTTGCCACTTATACTGTTATGAGGAATGTGCACAGGTACACAGAAGTTGGGTGCTTCCCCTAGTGGTCTTGGCTCGGCAAGCATCCGGAAAACTACTCTGTTCCACCCCAGGTGGTGCCGGAATAAAAGGGAAATCAAACCAAGGTTTTAATGGTGAGGACCTGGACATCAATCTGGGATGCCATCAGGTCTAACCCTGGTGCATCTCCACCATGCCTGGGTGGTAGAACGAGGGGGGTTGGGAGTAGGACACCTTCACCTGTAAGAGACAGGTTAGCTCTGGCCAGGGAAGGAAGCTTAGGTGGAAAATCAGTCTCCAACCCCGTCTAGAGCAGGGGCAGACACCTCTGGTAGAAAAAAGCCATGGCACTGGGCACTGCTTTTTTCTCTCTTACAGATGGGGCCTAACAGTCCAGAACCACCCCCCTTGAATAATATCTTGAAAAACTGGGATAATTTTTTTGATCCTCAAGGCTAAAAAATTTATATATGGGTTTTTTTCTTTTAAGAGAAGACCTCACCTGCCCAGAGAGAGAATCCCTGCTGGGACATCTTATCGATCAGTCTACCCCTGTCATCAGAGCCCATCTGAGCACTCTCTGTTTAAAGTTTAGCTATGAAGCTATGACTACATGAAGGAGAAATGACATTTTGAACCCTGAATGGCCATGTGTATTCTTTAGACTCCGGAGAAAACTAGGTAAAATGGAATCTTTTTGAAATTGCAAAACTGGTTCTTTTTGCACATGTAATTACTAAAAGTTTGACTTGTGAAAATACTCTTTTGGGGAGCTCTGATCCTGCCTGAGAAAAACAAAACATGCTGGGGAAAAACCTGAGTTAACTCTTATCATGTCCTTGAGATACACAGCCCACTCTATCTGGGACTCCAGCCATGAGCTGGAACTCAAGCCAAGAAATTAAAAGGGACAAAGAGACATTTTAAATTTCAGGTGGAAAACTGTGAGGTTTCTGTCTGTCCAGATTTGTGTGTGTCTCGGTGTATGTCTCCATCCTTGGAAAAAATTGCTAAAGGCTAAGTGGTTCAATGCGCTCTAATTAATTGGCCTAAAGAGAAGTCAGTGCTTACAAATCAAACAATTCTAAATTCAAGAAAATTAAAGTAAATGAATTTGAGGCTTGTGTGATCTGGGAAATAATCATTACTGAACTGATACATGATATTGATGTTTGTTTATTGATCTAATTAACAGAGGCATTGTGAAGATACTTTTATAAATGATATAACTTTGGGTGATTTATCCTTACCAATCTACAGAATGATGATGTAAAGTACAAGTCATGGTTTCTGAAGAAAAGTAAGATGTGTGTTTTTAATAAAAAGTAATAAGGAATGGAATTCCATTCTATTAAGGGAAAGCAAAGTAAGTCTAAACGTACAGGTGGCTGTCCTCTAAATGGACAAATGAAGTGATGAATACAGAAAGTGTAACCAGGTGTGTTGCAAGTGAAAGAAGAGTTTTGTGCATGCTACAAGTTTGTTAAGACATTAAACTGCCTTTGAAGTCTTATTGTTACTATGACTAAGTGAATAACTATTGTTTCACAGTGAATATAAGCTGTTACCAAACTGGAATTTGGTTTTCTCTCACTGATTAAAAGAACAAAGTTTTCTTGGAATGTGGCTTTTGAGAACAGACTACAGCACATATGAACAAAGCTCATTCTGCTTCTACAAAAGTTAACATGTCTTCAGGGAATTTAAAATGGATTAAAAATGGCCATAAACCAAAGAGTTGGGGCTATGAGAGGTCCAAGATGGCCACTTGGCTTTTCCTGGCTCCCTGACAAACCTCATTTTTATTTGATAATGCCTTTCCTGGCTTCAGGATTAATATCTCAGAATAGAAAAAAATGGTTAAAAGGTGCTTTCCACAATCTCCAGTGATCAGGGCACCCACTTTGCTGGACAGGTCATACAGACGTTCACAAAAACTTCATGAGTCTCTTTGAGACTATTGCTTTCACTGATGTCCTTGGTCATTGGGCAAGGACAGCAGAACAAAGGGATCAATTGCATGGGATGGAGTAGACTGCTAAATATGACCACAATTTTCACGACTTTTTGTCTGACATATTGTTGACTTTTACTCTGTGTTTTCAGATATAAAGAAGCACTTCTCCTCGAGTTACTGATCGTTTAAAACAATCTAGTGATTTACTCCTATGGGTAAAATTACTTTTTTTTTTTCTCTCTGCCTCATCCCTCCAGAAACTGGAGACACTTGGGTTCTGAACAGCCTTATCAGGTAAATAAAAAAAGACTGTCTCCCGACATATACAGAAATCTCAACATATACTGGGGAGCTCTAAAAGAAAAATCCACCTAACTGATGTCAGGCCTATGGCATCTATTATGTTTCACTGAATATTAAGTTCCAGTTTTTTAATTAAGGTCTGTATTTACTAAGACTCACTCCTTAGATAGTTCCTTGTGGTTATGTTACATTGCTAAGAGGTTGAATTAAGTTGTTAAAAGGACATTCTGAGTTTGTTTCTAAAGCTTATCTCAATAACCAGTCTTTGAATAAAGATCAGATGCTCAGGATCTACAAGCAGGATATCATCAACAGCAAGCTATAGTCATTTAGCAAACTAAGTCAGATGACATGGAGATGTCACTGGGCTACACCTAATAGAAGTTCTTGACTTAACTTCTTATGATTCTACTATTACTGCTATTGTTTTCGATATTGCCTGTTTCAAGAAGTGTTGTTCCTTACATTCTCAGTGTGTGTGACTGAGCCACTAAGTGAGTCACTGTATGACTTAGCTAAAAAAAGAAGAGAAGTGAAAAGCAAAGGAGATAAGGAAAGATATAAGCATCTGAATGCAGAGTTCCAAAGAAAGAACAGCAGAGAGAGATAAGCAAGCCTTCTCAGCGATCAATGCAAAGAAATAGAGGAAAACAACAGGATGGGAAAGACTAGAGATCTCTTCAAGAAAATTAGAGATACCAAGGGGACATTTCATGCAAAGATGGGCTCGATAAAGGACAGAAATGGTATGGACCTAACAGAAGCAGCAGATATTAAGAAGAGGTGGCAAGAATACATAGAAGAACTGTACAGAAAAGATCTTCACGACCCAGATAATCACGACGGTGTGATCACTGACCTAGAGCCAGACATCCTGGAATGTGAAGTCAAGTGGGCCTTAGAAAGCATCACTATGATCAAAGCTAGTGAGGTGATGGAACTCCAGAGGAGCTATTTCAACTCCTGAAAGATGATGCTGTGAAAGTGCTGCACTGAATATGCCAGCAAATTTGGAAAACTCAGCAGTGGCCACAGGACTGGAAAAGGTCAGTTTTCATTCCAATCCCAAAGAAAGCAATGCCAAAGAATGCTCAAACTACCGCACAATTGCACTCATCTCACATGCTAGTAAAGTAATGCTCAAAATTCTCCAAGCCAGGCTTCAGCAATACACGAACCGTGAACTTCCAGATGTTCAAGCTGGTTTTAGAAAAGGCAGAGGAACCAGAGATCAAATTGCCAACATCTGCTGGATCATGGAAAAAGCAAGAGAGTTCCAGAAAAACATCTATTTCTGCTTTATTGACTATGCCAAAGCCTTTGACTGCATGGATCACAATAAACTGTATAAAATTCTGAAAGAGATGGGAATACCCAGAACCCCTGACCTGCCTCTTGAGAAATCTGTATGCAGGTCAGGAAGCAACAGTTAGAACTGGACATGGAAAAACAGACTGGTTCCAAATAGGAAAAGGAGTACATCAAGGCTGTATATTGTCACCGTGCTTATTTAATTTCTATGCAGAGTACATCATGAGAAATGCTGGACTGGAAGAAACACAAGCTGGAATCAAGATTGCCAGGATAATATCAGTAACCTCAGAAATGCAGATGACACCACCCTTATGGCAGAAAGTGAAGAGGAACTAAAAAGCCTCTTGATGAAAGTGAAAGTGGAGAGTGAAAAAGTTGGCTTAAAGCTCGACATGCAGAAAACGAAGATCACAGCATCTGCACCCATCACTTCATGGGAAATAGATGGGGAAATAGTGGAAACAGTATCAGACTTTATTTTGGGGGGCTCCAAAATCACTGCAGATGGTGACTGCAGCCATGAAATTAAAAAAGACGCTTACTCCTTGGAAGAAAAGTTATGAACAACCTAGATAGCATATTCAAAAGCAGAGACATTACTTTGCCAACAAAGGTCCGTCTAGTCAAGGCTATGGTTTTTCCTGTAGTCATGTTTGGATGTGAGAGTTGGACCATGAAGAAGGCTGAGCACCGAAGAATTGATGCTTTTGAACTGTGGTGTTGAGAAGACTCCTGAGAGTCCTTGGACTGCAAGGAGATCCAACCAGTCCATTCTGAAGGAGATCAGCCCTGGGATTTCTTTGGAAGGAATGATGCTAAAGCTGAAACTCCAGTACTTTGGCCACCTCATGCAAAGAGTTGACTCTTTGAAAAGAGACCGATGCTGGGAGGGATTGGGGGGGCAAGAGGAGAAGGGGACGACAGAGGATGAGATGGCTGGATGGCATGACTGACTCGATGGACATGAGTCTAAGTGAAGTCCAGGAGTTGGTGATGGGAGGGAGGCCTGGCGTGCTGCGATTCATGGGGTCACGAAGAGTCGGACAGGACTGAGCGACTGAACTGAACTGAACCGACATAACATAAGAAATCCCCACGTAATAGGAATTAAAATCAGTATGAGTTTTTTTTCTCATACAGTTTGATTTACTAGCGAAAAGCAACCACCACCCCACAACCTGAACTGTTCATGAATCCAGACTGAATGAGGCAGGCAGAATAATGTCTTATTTTAAGCCTCATTCCGAGAGAGAGAGATTTGTATGAATGATGTCTCTGTGAAATGAAGCAATATATTCTGGCCTCTTTATTTCCTAGTACTTGTACTTATTAACAAGAGAGATAAGAATGGCATATATTGTAAGCATCTTTTTAAAAAATTCCTCACCCAAAATATCTGGTATTAAACTCTGTAGTTCGTGGCTGAAGGTCATGGATTATGGTTTATGCTTAATTTACACATGAAGGCAGAACTGAGGTCTCTATGGAAGGCTATTAAACACTATAAGCAAACACAGAGATGGGGATATTGAAAAATATCAGTTATTACCAGATATTCGCAACTATCTGGGAAGATGAATGGATGATCTTTATGAAAATGTAACTCCAAACAACTGATCCACTTGAGGAGATAATTCAATTGGGAAAATAAGTAAGATTTGGTTAATTTACATTATTTACTACATATTCATTCAGTTACTTTGATAACTTTTGCCTCCTTAAGATTATTATTTACAATTCTGAAACACCATTCTTTTTTGACATGTAAATATGAAGCAAAATATGAAAATAATATTTGCAAAGTATCTTGCAAGTACAAAAATAAGACACATACATATTCAGTTCAGTTCAGTCCCTCAGTCGTGTCTGACTCTTTGAGACCCCATGTACTGCAGCAAACCAGGCCTCCCTGTCCATCACCAACTCCCGGAGTCCACCCAAACCCATGTCCATTGAGTCAGTGATGCCATCCAGCCATCTCATCCTTGTGTGTCCCCTTCTCCTCCTCCCCTCAACCTTTCCAAGCATCAGGGTCTTTTCAAATGCGTCAGCTCTTCTCATCAGGTGGCCAAAGTGTTGGAGTTTTAGCTTCAACATCAGTCCTTCCAATGAACACCCAGGACTGATCTCCTTTGGGATGGACTGGTTGGATCTCCTTGTAGTCCAAGGGACATTCAAGAGTCTTCTCCAACACCACAGTTCAAATGCATCAATTCTTTGGCCCTCAGCTTTCTTTAGAGTCCAACTCTCACATCCATACATGACTGCTGGAAAAACTATAGCTTTGACTAGACAGATCTTTGTTGCTAGTAAAGTAATGCTCAAAATTCCCCAAGCCAGGCTTCAGCAATACGTGCACCATGAACTTCCAGATGTTCAAGCTGGTTTTAGAAAAGGCAGAGGAACCAGAAATCAAATTGCCAACATCTGCTGGATCATCGAAAAAGCAAGAGAGTTCCAGAAAAACTTCTATTTCTGCTTTCTTGACTATGCCATAGCCTTTGACTGTGTGGATCACAATAAACTGTGGAAAATTCTGAAGGAGGACACACACACATAATATAGCCAAATATTAATATGGCCTATCTTTTGTGTGGAGAACAGTTAACATTTTTTTTATGACATATTAATAATATGATTCTTTAAAATTCATAATCTTTCCTATTAATTTAAAAAAATATTACATTATTTGAGAGAGAAACATTAGAAAATATCCTATTACCTAAAATAAATCTATAGTATTAAATATAGTTTAACTCATTATATAGAATACAAATCTATACTATCAATAGTTACATTTTATATCCAAAACTATGCACATTTTCATAAGAAAATGCAGCAATCTTAAAAATGTATTTCAAACAAAATGTATACTTTGCACTAGAAAATCATGAAAATCCTATAGGTATGGATGTATACACATTAGACTTCCCTGGTAGCTCACCTGGTAAAGAATCCATCTGCAATGCAGGAGACCTCTGGTTGATTCCTGGGTCAGGAAAATCCCCTGGAGAAGAGATAGGCTACCCACTCCAGTATACTTGGGCTTCCCTGATGGCTCAGTTGGTAAAGAGTCTGCCTGCAGTATGGGAGACCTGGGTTCAGTCCCTGGCTTGGGAAGATCCCCTGGAGGAGAACATGGCAACCCACTCTGATATTTGTGCCTGGAGAATCCCCATGGACAGAGAAGCCTGGTGGGCTACAGTCCATGTGGCCACAGAGTCAGAAACACCTAAGCACAGCAGCAGAATATATATATATTCCCATCACTGAGTCTGATCTATATTTTGTCAAATATTATTTTAGGATTATTCTACACTTGAAATTAGAAACGAAGTGAAAGTCTTTTACTTTGAAATAAATCATCTATTTTGAGGAACTAAAGGATTTATATTTTCTTCTTTTTTGTAGCAAAGTCAGTTGTAGTTTATTTATTCCTTGATCATGTATACTTAATGTCAAACCCAGTTAAAAAGCAAGATTTGTGTATATATATATATATATATATATATATATATATATATATATACACACACATATATTTTCCCCAATACTTACAATGTTACTTCACAAACAGATCACACAGTGACTTGCTTTTCAGACTGTAAGACTTGCCATGTAGACTATAAGGCTGGACTTTACACTATGTTGTATTTAGATCTATATATTCTTTTCACTTAAGTAAAATAATCACAGTTCACAAAAATACACAAAAAGATCTCTAGGTATTTGATTAAAAGAAATCTAGAGTTGTAGGATACGAGGCTAGGTATATAGTTCTGAAAGGAGTTTGCAGTATGTGATTGTTCTTATTTTCCTATAACTGCCTTTTTTTTTGTTTTGTTTAGTCGCTGAATCATGTCCAGCTGTTTTGCATCCCCATGGGCTGTAGCCCACCAGATTCCTCTCTCCATGGGATTTCCCAGGCAAAAACACTGGAGTGGGTAGCCATTTCCTTCTCCAGAGGATCTTCCTGGCCCAAGGATTGAACCTGTGTCTCCTGCATTAGCAGGTGGATTCTTCAACTGTCTTTTACCTTTTAACATATTATTACCTTTTTTTATACCTTTGAGGCCAAGTATTTTGAGAGCGAAGTCTCCCCAGGTTTAGCCTTCAATACAGGCAGGATCTCTCTCCTCCAGATTTTTTTCAGTGTGTTTTTACTCTGTAAAGTTTTTTTTTTTTTTTTTTTTTTTTTTTTTTAAACAAAGGGGATTATTAGTGAAAAGTGAAATCAAGGAAAACACATTGAGAGGAAAATAAAGAAGGAACCACTGAAGGCAAGCTGTTGTTGGAGGCTTGGCTTTTACATATTCTGACTGATTTTCCCATTAGCAGGAGAGAATCAGCAACAGAGGGAGTGATGAGAAGACAGTCACTGGTGTCAGACGAATGACCTTCAGATCATTAAGCTCCCTTCCCAGAACCTTTTATTGCACCAAACTCTTCTTATGGAATTTTTCATCTCCATGTTTCTAAGTGTGTAGATAAGCGGGTTGAGCATGGGGACAATAATTGTGTAGAAGAGCGTAAACACTTTATCTTCTGGTAATGTTGTGGCAGGTCTAATGTAAACAAAGATGACAGGTGTGAAAAAGAGGATCACGGACTGTGATGTGGGAACTACAGGTGGAAAGTGCTTTATGGTGGCTTTCTGCAGAATATGTGCACACATTATACAGAATCAAAGTGTAGGAGGCCATCAAAACCACAAAGAGCACCAGTCCCATCAAGCCAGAACTGGCAATGACAAAAAAGCCAATTTTGTGAGTATCAGTGCAGGCTAGTTTCAACAAAAGATATGCATCACGGAAATAGTGATCTATTTCACTGGGGCCACAGAAAGGTCAAACAATCGCAAGAAGAAAGAGACCAAGAGAATGAAGAAGTCCCCCTGCACACGACGCTATGAGAATTGAGTGACGTTTTTGCCTGTTCATGGTGATGGCGTCGTGGAGAGGTTTGCTGACGGCCACATAGCAGTCACAGGCCATCCCTGTGAGGGTGAAGACCTCAATCCCCCCTCAAAGAAGTGGGTGGTGAAAAGCTGTGTCATGCAGTTTTTATAGGAAATGGCCTTTTTCTCCATCAGTAAGTCAGTCATGAGTTTGGGTGTCACAGTGGAGGTGTAGAAGAGGTCTGAGAGTGCAAGGCAGTTAAGGAAGAAGTACATGGGCTGGGTGATTAGCTGACTGCATGTAATAGAAATCACAATGATCAAATTCCCCAACCAAATAGCCAGGTAACAGAATAAGAAAAATAAAAAGCAGAGGATCTGGACTTTCTTGTCCATAGAAAGTTCTAAGAGGATAAATTCAGTAACATTATTTCTATCTTCCATGATCTGATGTTCAAGAAAGTGATCTGAAATGACAAAACCAATGAAACGAATCATTGATGAGAAAATGGAAACCTAATATCTACTTTAAATGGCACCAATGCCTTTTTTAAAGACAAGTTATTTTGAGACCCACTGAAATCATTTTCATTTAATACGAGTCTTTGACTATCTAGTACTAATATTCTTCTAAGAGCTAAGAATACAGTGATAAATTAGACAAAGTTCCAGTTTTTTATATAATTTAAATTATTTTGTGAGGAAGCAAGGAATTATATTTATCAGAATTTTAAAAAAAGAGATAATCTTAATAGTGTTAAGTAGGGTGACATATAATGTGCCAATTTAGGATGTAAAATAGAGGTAACTATAGAATTTGCTTGATTAAGTGGTTTCTAATGAAATCACAAAATTGTGTAGGGTGTGTGGGTGGGTTTTGCAGTGCTGGCACAGAGTCAATGTTAAATAAATATCAATTAAATAAAAATCTGGAAAGTGAACAATGTGCTATAATTTTGAAGGAATAATACAATAAATAATCATCCTTTAGTCAGGTAATTCATGATAAAACTGAAGAACAAATCATTTTTATGAGTGGACTCATAATCCTTTTTGACTTTTAAGTTAGTTAAGTTGCTCAGTAGTATCTGATTCTTTGCGACCCCGTGGACTGTAGACCACCAGGCTCCTCCATCCATGGGATTCTCCGGGCAAGAATACTGGAGTGGGTTGCCATTTCCTTCTCCAGGGGATCTTTCTGACTCAGGGATCAAACCCAGGTCTTCTGCATTGCAGGCAGATGCTTTAACCTCTGAGCCACCAGGGAAGCCTTTTTTTGACTTTTAAGAGGAAATAATTCCTTCATGTGAAATACTCCATGAAACTTTCATATTTCTTAAACAATATTTGAAGCATCTCTAGGTTAATATATTGACAACTATGCTTTTCCTGTTTGTCTATATTTCTCTTGCAAGATTATTTCCTCTTTCAAAATAAATTAACATTCAGAAGTTATTTGAGTTCCATCTTATCAGACTGTAATTATAGTTGCCTAGTTTGGAAATAATATACTGAGAAATGGGCTCCACTAATTCCAAATTAGTTCCCCTAAACACAATGCAATAAACAAGATGGAGCACTTCTTCCCGTAATTTCTTAGAGAATTCACCCACACAGTCTGCATGTGGAGTAGAGTTCCCTTTGGTCCACATCTTCTCTAGCATTTGTTATTGATAGACTTTGCAATGAGGACCATTCGGATTCGAGGAAGTGGTCCCTCCTTGTAATTTGCAGTTGAGTCGCTCCAATCATTAGTGTTATGGAGCAAGATGAACTTTTGGAAATGCAGATGCAATTCTATCACCTCCCTGCCACAACTGCTCTTGGATTTTCCCATCATATTGAATATATGATCACATCCCTTCATTGCTTGTTCCCGAAGTTTGTCTCTGATGTCTTTTCACTGGAATGCCCTCTGCACTCTGGCTTCCATCCCATAGGGCATTTTTCATTTCTAGAATGTCCTAAGTTTCCCTGGTCACATAGCCTTCCAAGATGCTATTTTCCCTGTGTGAAATTCTTCCTGCATCTTAACCCTGGTTTACGTAGGTTCAACCTACGGATCTCAAACCAATTGTTACTCTGAAAAGCCTTTCCTGACACCCAGGTTTTGGTGAGGGAAGAGGTCCCACTATAAGTTTTCAAAGGATCTGGCTGTGATGTATCATTAAATTCCTCTCAGTGAAAGCAGGAACTCTGTGTCTTCTTCTCTCCACATTCTATTTCCAGAAATTTATTACACGCCTCCTAGCTCATCGTAGGTGCTCAGTATTTACTTAGTGTGTGAAAGACAGAAAAGATCTTGGAGGCCTCAAGGTGTCACTTGGCTCGGCACTTTTGATCTCCTTGTATATTTGGCGATTGAATTCTTTCTTTCCTGGGTTGATGTGTACACTATAATCAAGGCAAAATATAAGGCATTAATACATATCCATAAATATAGTTTCTTGCTTTCAAGGAACTCGTACCGCAGATTTCTACAAGTTAGGGCTTTTCAAAAGCTCTAGAACGGTCAGTGAACGTTCAGTATGATTCATTTTCACTTCAAAGAAAAATCGTTTGACTTCCATAGCAAAGGTGGAGACCTTCCAACGTTTAGTCCAATACTTATACCTTGACCATTTCAGGCAAGTCTTGTGGTTCCTTCTGGAGGTGTGTGGCACTTGCAGAAATGTGAAAATTTTCCAATGTCCTCAGACTTTGCTGTCATTTGCAATCATCAAGAAAGCTTCCAGGTCAGGTCTCCCACCACACACAGTCAGTAGCCAACGGAGTGCATTCAGGAATATCGTTGTTAACCAGCATCACCGTTGATACTGTTGCTGCACACTCAATGCAGTGGGCAGGGCCAGGATTGTCCTCTGGGTCTCATGTGGAATGGGAGAGAGGGGCCCCCCCCCCCACAGAGCCCACACACCCCACCCGCTGTTCACAGCCTTGTGACTAGAAACGGTCCCCAAAACAAGAATCAGACAAACCAGAGAAGCCCAATGATAGTCCTTGAGATGAAGGAACTAAGCAGCTGGTTGAGAAGGCACCAAGGGAAAGGTTTCTTCTTTTTGTCTGCCACTCTACTCCTTTCTTCCTGGACGCCTTAGGGTTCGTCATGGAGATTTGAAATAAAGTGCACAAAAGTCATATGTGTTGAATCAAGATTTTGCATTTAACCATCTCTCAAAAAGGAAGAGAGCTTCACCTGCACATGTTTCTTTCAAAAACGTCAACTGCTTTTCAATTCTGGGGTTTCTCTCTTGCCTTGTTCAAGTAGCCTTAAGAGTAAAAATCAATTTAAAAACTACATAAAGATTCAAAGATACCAACAAAGGACAGCTTCTGTTTCTGAAATCATCTTTCCATTTAGTAGAACACGAGCTCTATTCTTTGTATTTTGCCTAGGAATTAGCAATGTCCTTGTTCAGATGGCAAGGCATCCCCCCCGCAGGAGATTGGGGTTTGGTCCCTGGGTCGGGAAGATCCCCCCCCCGCCCCGGAGAAGGAAATGGCAACCCACTCCAGTATTCTCGCCTGGGAAATGCCACGGACAGAGGAGCCTGATGGGCCACAGTCCATGGGTCATATCAAAGTTGGGCTCAACAGCAGCAACTAGGAACAGAAGTATTTCCAAAGACCACACTCAGTGTGTGTGTGTGTGTGTGTGTGTGTGTGTGTGTGTGTGTGTGTGTGTGTATCTCCTCTTGCCGTCTTGGAGTCTGTCTCGGAATCTTCATGTATTTCTGCCTCTGTATCTCCTGACAGCCAGCCAGCCGCCCGCCCGTTCGTCTGGCCCGGCCTCTGCCAGGTGCTCTGGCTCTGGCTGAGGAGCTTGCGCAGGCCAGCTGTCTCCCTTGGCGTGGGTGCGTGGTGTGTCTGTGTCTGTCTGTGTGCCTGCCTGTGGCTCGTCTACTCTCTCAGGAAGGTCGAGTGCTTGGCGGGCGGCGTGGGGGGGGGGGCCTCGGTAGTGCGCGGGGGGGGGGCTGAGGCGCTCTGGTCGACCGTGCCTCCGTGGCTTCCGGTGGGTTTGGGCACCAGGCAGGTGCCGGGAAGTTGGGCACTCAAGTTTCGCTGCGCCTAGGCCCGCAGGATGTTCAAAGGTCCCTGGGCCGCGGGTGGGAGGCGGGGGGCCCCAAGACCGACACTCCAGGGCCCCGCGGGCCTGAGCAGCGAATGGGATCGGGGGGGTGGCCCGCCCCGCTCAGCAGCGCGGCCGGGTCTGGAGTGGCGGGGGTGGGACGGCGCCGAGACCTCCGCACCCCTCAGCCCACACCCCAGGCCCCCCGCGCGCGCACGCACGCATGCCCTCCCGGTCACTGGGTGGTCCTGAAGCCCCCTCGGGCCCCGGGCCCGGCCAGGCGCTTGCTGGTCTGGTGTTGGCGGTGTTCGGGGGGCGGGCCGGCGTCAGCAGGCTGGAGTCAGGTCGGGGGTCATGCGGCTCAAATACAGCACGCCCCCCGACGAGAGGTGCGGCCCGTTGGCCCGACCTGCAGGTCGGAGCGAAAGGAGGGCGGCGCAAGGCTCTTAGGGCGCCCGGCGCCAACCGCTTCAGTCTCCGGACATATCAGCCTGAAGGCGCTAGATCTTGTCTGCTCTCAGAAGTTAAGCAGGGTCGGGCCTGGTTAGTATCTTGGATGGGAGACCACCTGGGAATCCCGGGTGCTCGAGGCTTTTTGCCTGCCAGAAGAGGTCCTTTAGCCCCACCCCCTCCCACCTCCCGCGTCCCAATTCTTGGATCCCCCCCGCAGCCCCAGCCCCTCCCAGGGCGGGGGGGGTGTGGGGGCCCGGCCCCGCCCCGCTGCAGACCTGGGTTGCCTCCGCGCTGCCCGCGAGCCCCTCCGCATTCGCATTCGACTTCCAGGACACCAGACGACAGGCAGTCCCTTCTCCATCTGGGGCTCCTTTGGCTTGCCTCAGGCAATCCCGGGGCTTGCACCGACTCCAGCCAGAGCCCCATCCCCCACCCCACCCCCTGCCTAGCAGGCGATCACGCGCGCGCACGCACAGATAGATGTGCCCAAACGGGGCATCTATCTTGTTCACTTATACTGTGGGTGGATCTATGCCTGGGAGTGGGACTGCTGAACCATAGGCTACTTCCACTTTTAGTTCCTTCGGGAACCTCCATATTCTTGTCCATACCGGCTCCACCAACTCCCATTCCTACTCACCATGGAGGAGAGTTCCCTTTGCTCCACATCTTCTCCAGCATTTGTTATTGACAGACATTGCAGTGAGGCCCAATCGGACTCATGTGAAGTGGTCCCTCCTTGGAGTTTGGAGTTGAGTCTCTCCAGTCATTAGTGATGTGGAACAAGATGACCTTTTGGAAGTGCAGATGCAATTCTGTCACCTCCCTGCTCCAACGGCTCTTGTATTTTCCCATCATATTGAAGATACGACCACTTCCCTTCAGGCTTGCTCCTCACGTTCTTCTCTGATGTCTTTTGCCTGGAATGCCCTCTGCACTCTTTGGCTTCCATCCCATAGGGCATTTTTCATTTCTTGAATGTCCTAAGTTTCCCTGGTCACATAGCCTTCCAAGATGCTATTTTCCCTGCCTGAAATTCTTCCTGCATCTCAACCCTGGTTTACCTAGGTTCACCCTATGGACCTCAATGCAATGGTTCCTCTGAAAAGCCTTCCCTGACACCCAGGTTTTGGTGAAGGAAGAGGCCCCTCTATAATTCTCACAGGATCTGCCTGTGATGTATCATTAGAGTCGTCTCAGTGAAAGCAGGAACTCTGTGTCTTCTTCTCTCCACATTCTATTTCCAGAAACTTATTACTTGCCTCCTAGCTCTTCGTAGGTGCTCAGTATTTACATAGTGTGTGAAAGATAGAAAAGCTCTGGGAAGCCTCAAGGTGTCTCTTTTGATCTCTTTGTATATTTGTCGATTCAATTCTTTCCTTTCCTGGGTTGATGTGTACACTATATTTGAGGCACAATCTACGGCATTAAGACACATCCATAAATATAGGTTCTTGCTTTCAAGGAACTCGTACAGCAGATTTCTACAAGGTGGGGGTTTTCAAATGCTCTAGAAGAATGTGAACGTTCAGTATGCTCCATTTTCATTTCAAAGAAAGATCGTTTGACTTCCATAGCAAAGGTGGAGACCTTCCAACGTTGAGTCCAATACTTATACCTTGACCATTTCAGGCAAGTCTTGTGGTTCCTTCTGGAGGTGTGTGGCTCTTGCAGAAATGTGAAGGTCTTCCATCGTCCTCAGACTTTGGTGTCATTTGCAATCATCAAGACAGCTTCCAGGTGTAGGTTCCAGACCACCACCACACACAGTCAGTAGCCAACGGAGTGGATTCCAGGAATATGCGTTGTTAACCAGCATCACCCTTGATACTGTTGCTGCACACTCAATGCAGTGGGCAGGGCCTGGATTATCCACTGGGTCTCATGTGGAATGGAGAGAAGGGTTTCCCACACACACACACACCACCCCCTCTGTTGACAGCCTTGTGACTAGAAACGGTCCCAAAACAAGAATCAGACAAACCAGAGAAGCCCAGATGGTAGTCCTTGAGATGAAGGAACTAAGCAGCTGGTTGAGATGGCTCCAAGGGGAAAGGCTGCTCTTTCTGTCTGCCCCTCTAGTCCTTTCTTCCTGGATGCCTTAGGGGTTCATCATGGAGATTTGAAATAAAGTTCACAAAAGTCTTATGTGTTGAATCAAGATTTTGCATTTAACCATCTCTCAAAAAGGAAGAGAGCTTCGCCTGCACATGTTTCTTTCAAAAATGCCAGTTGCTTTTCAATTCTGGGGTTTCTCTCTTGCCTTGTTCCAGTAGCCTTAATAGTAAAAATCAACAAAAACCACATAAAGATTGACAGATACCAACAAAGGACAGCTTCTGTTTCTGAAATCATCTTTCCATTTAGTAGAACACGAGCTCTATTCTTTGTATTTTGCCTAGGGAATTAGCAATGTCCTGGTTCAGATGGCAAGGCATCCACGCGCAGGAGACTCGGGTTTGATCCCTGGGTTGGGAAGATCCCCCGGAGAAGGAAATGCCAACCCACTCCAGTATTCTCGCCTGGGAAATGCCACGGACAGAGGAGCCTGATGGGCCGCAGTCCATGGGTCGTATCAAAGTTGGGCTCAACCCAGCAACTAGGAACAGAAGTATTTCCAAAGACCACACTCAGTGTGTGTGTGTGTGTGTGTGTGTGTGTGTGTGTGTTTGTGTATCTCCTCTCGCCGTCTTGGAGTCTGTCTCGGAATCTTCATGTATTTCTGCCTCTGTATCTTCTGACAGCCGGCCGCCGGCCCGTTCGTCTGGCCCCGGCCTCTGCCAGGTGCTCTGGCTCTGGCTGAGGAGCTTGCGCAGGCCAGCTGTCTCCCTTGGCATGGGTGCGTGCGAGTGTCTGTGTGTCTGTCTGTGTGCCTGCCTGTGGCTCATCTGCTCTCTCAGGAAGGTCGAGTGCTTGGCGGGCGGCGTGGGGGCAAAGGGGGGCCTCGGTAGTGCGAAGGGGCGGGGCTGACGCGCTCCAGTGGACTGCGCCTCCATGGCTCCAGGTGTGTTTCAGCACCAGGCAGGTGCCCAGCAAGATGGGCGCTCAAGATTCATTGCGCCTAGTCCCGAAGGAGGTTTAGAGTCCAGCGGGCCGCGGGAGTCAGGTCACGGCAGGTCCCGAAGATCGACACCTCTAGGGCGGCGTGGCCCTGATCAGAGAAACGGATCGGGGGCAGGCCCTGCTCAGCGAACGCAGCCGGGCTTGGAGTGGCTGGGGGTGGGAATGGGCCAAGACCTCCGCACCCCTCAGCCTACCCCCCAGGCCCCACGCGCAAACACGCCCACCCTCCCCGTCACTGGGATGTCCTGGAAGCCCTTCGGGCCCCCGGGCCTGGCCTGGCGATTCCTGGTCTGGTTTTGGCGGTGTTTGGTGGCGGGCTGGCGTC
>NW_027218755.1:0-11282 GCF_027580195.1 Bos mutus
AGCGATTATCAAGCAGATGAGCGAGCAGGTGTCAGCAGCTCAGCTGGCGATTATCAAACAGAAGACAGCAGGCAGGTATCGTAGTCAGTTAAGCGATTATCAAGCAGATGAGCAGACAGGTGTCAGCGTGGCTCGCTGCGGTGTCAAGCAGATGAAGCAGGCAGGTGTCGGCGCGGCTCATCTAGCGATTACAAGCAGAATGAGCAGGCAGGTGTCATGTGGCTCAGCTGGCGATTATCAAGCAGATGAGCAGGCAGGTGTCCGATGCAGCTCAGCTGGCGATTCAAGCAGAATGAGAAGGCAGGTTCGCACAGCTCAGTTGGCGATTATCAAGTAATGAACAGGCAGGTGTCACTGGCGGCTCAGCTGTCGATTATTAAGCAGATGAGCGAAGGCAGGTGTCAGCCAGCGGCTCAGCTGTCGTTATCAAGCAGAAAAGCAGGCAGGTGTCGTGCGGCTCAGCTGGCGATTATCAAACGATGGAGCAGGCAGGTGTCCGCAGCGGCTCAGCTGGCGATTATCAAGCAGATGAGCAGGCAGGTGTCAGCGCGGCTCAGCTGGCGATTATCAAGCAGATGAGCAGGCAGGTGTCGCTGGGCGGCTCAGCTGGCGATTATCAAGCAGATGAGCAGGCAGGTGTCGCAGCGGCTCAGCTGGCGATTATCAGGCAGATGAGCAGGCAGGTGTCGCCAGCAGCTCAGCTGGCGATTATCAAGCAGATGAGCAGGCAGGTGTTAGCGGCTCAGCTGGCGATTATCAAGCAGATGAGCAGGCAGGTGTCGCGGCGGCTCAGCTGGCGATTATCAAGCAGATGAGCAGGCAGGTGTCGCGGCGGCTCAGCTGGCGATTATCAAGCAGATGAGCAGGCAGGTGTCGCGCGGCTCAGCTGGCGATTATCAAGCAGATGAGCAGGCAGGTGTCATGCGGCTCAGCTGGCGATTATCAAGCAGATGAGCAGGCAGGTGTCGCGGCTCAGCTGGCGATTATCGAGCAGATGAGCGAGCAGGTGTCGCGAGGAAGCTCAGCTGGCGGTATATCAAACAGATGAGCAGACAGGTATCGCGGCGGCTCAGCTAGCGATTATCAAGCAGATGAGCAGGCAGGTGTGCGCGGCTCAGCTGGCGATTATCAAGTGAATGAGCAGGCAGGTGTCATGTGCGGCTCAGCTGGCGATTATCAAGCAGAAGAGCAGGCAGGTGTCGCGTGGCTCAGTTGGCGATGTCAAGCAGATGAGCAGGCAGGTGTGTGGCGAGAGTGCTAGCGTTATCAAACAGATGAGCAGGCAGGTGTATCGCGGCTCAGTTTGGCGATTATCAGGCAGATGAGCGAGCAGGAGTGTGCAGCTCCTCGCAGAGTATCAGGCAGAAAAACAGTCAGGTGTCAGCCGACTCAGCTGGCGTATATCAAACAGATGAGCAGTCAGGTGTCGGCAGCGGCTCGCTAAAGCGAGTATCAGGCGAATGGGCAGGCGGTGTCGGGGCTCAGCTGGCGATTATCAAGCAGATGAGCAGGCAGGTGTCGCGCGGCTCAGCTGGCGATTATCAAGCAGATGAGCAGGCAGGTGTCGCGCGGCTCAGCTGGCGATTATCAAGCAGATGAGCAGGCAGGTGTCGCGTGGCTCAGCTGGCGATTATCAAGCAGATGAGCAGGCAGGTGTCGCGCGGCTCAGCTGGCGATTATCAAGCAGATGAGCAGGCAGGTGTCGCGCGGCTCAGCTGGCGATTATCAAGCAGATGAGCAGGCAGGTGTCGCAGCGGCTCAGCTGGCGATTATCAAGCAGATGAGCAGGCAGGTGTCGCGGGGCTCAGCTGGCGATTATCAAGCAGATGAGCAGGCAGGTGTCGCGCGGCTCAGCTGGCGATTATCAAGCAGATGAGCAGGCAGGTGTCCGTGAGCGGCTCAGCTGGCGATTATCAAGCAGATGAGCAGGCAGGTGTCGCAGCGGCTCAGCTGGCGATTATCAAGCAGATGAGCAGGCAGGTGTGTCGCGCGGCTCAGCTGGCGATTATCAAGCAGATGAGCAGGCAGGTGTCGCGCGGCTCAGCTGGCGATTATCAAGCAGATGAGCAGGCAGGTGTCGCGCGGCTCAGCTGGCGATTATCAAGCAGATGAGCAGGCAGGTGTCGCGCGGCTCAGCTGGCGATTATCAAGCAGATGAGCAGGCGGGTGTCGCGCGGCTCAGCTGGCGATTATCAAGCAGATGAGCAGGCAGGTGTCGCTTGCGGCTCAGCTGGCGATTATCAAGCAGATGAGCAGGCGGGTGTCGCGCGGCTCAGCTGGCGATTATCAAGCAGATGAGCAGGCAGGTGTCGCGTGGCTCAGCTGGCGATTATCAAGCAGATGAGCAGGCAGGTGTGTCGCGCGGCTCAGCTGGCGATTATCAAGCAGATGAGCAGGCAGGTGTCGCGCGGCTCAGCTGGCGATTATCAAGCAGATGAGCAGGCAGGTGTCGCGGTGCTCAGCTGGCGATTATCAAGCAGATGAGCAGGCAGGTGTCGCGCGGCTCAGCTGGCGATTATCAAGCAGATGAGCAGGCAGGTGTCGCGCGGC
Source organism: Bos mutus (assembly GCF_027580195.1). Lineage (NCBI taxonomy): Eukaryota > Metazoa > Chordata > Mammalia > Artiodactyla > Bovidae > Bos > Bos mutus. The sequence goes on from NW_027218755.1 coordinate 2,551, forward strand.
TCAGCTGGCGATTATCAAGCAGATGAGCAGGCAGGTGTCGCGCGGCTCAGCTGGCGATTATCAAGCAGATGAGCAGGCAGGTGTCGCGCGGCTCAGCTGGCGATTATCAAGCAGATGAGCAGGCAGGTGTCGCGCGGCTCAGCTGGCGATTATCAAGCAGATGAGCAGGCAGGTGTCGCGCGGCTCAGCTGGCGATTATCAAGCAGATGAGCAGGCAGGTGTCGCGCGGCTCAGCTGGCGATTATCAAGCAGATGAGCAGGCAGGTGTCGCGGCGGCTCAGCTGGCGATTATGAAGCAGATGAGCAGGCAGGAGTAGCGAGGCTCAGCTGGCGATTATCAAGCAGATGAGCAGGCAGGTGTCGCGGCTCAGCTGGCGATTATCAAGCAGATGAGCAGGCAGGTGTCGTGCGGCTCAGCTGGCGATTATCAAGCAGATGAGCAGGCAGGTGTCGGCGCGGCTCAGCTGGCGATTATCAAGCAGATGAGCAGGCAGGTGTCAGCGGCTCAGCTGGCGATTATCAAGCAGATGAGCAGGCAGGTGTCGCGTGGCTCAGCTGGCGATTATCAAGCAGATGAGCAGGCAGGTGTCGCGTGGCTCAGCTGGCGATTATCAAGCAGATGAGCAGGCAGGTGTCGCGCGGCTCAGCTGGCGATTATCAAGCAGATGAGCAGGCAGGTGTCAGCGGCTCAGCTGGCCAAAGTCAAGCAGATGAACAGGCAGGTGTCGCGCGGCTCAGCTGTCGATTATCAAGCAGATGAGCAGGCAGGTGTCGCGCGGCTCAGCTGGCGATTATCAAGCAGATGAGCAGGCAGGTGTCGCGGTGCTCAGCTGGCGATTATCAAGCAGATGAGCAGGCAGGTGTCGCGCGGCTCAGCTGGCGATTATCAAGCAGATGAGCAGGCAGGTGTCGCGCGGCTCAGCTGGCGATTATCAAGCAGATGAGCAGGCAGGTGTCGCGCGGCTCAGCTGGCGATTATCAAGCAGATGAGCAGGCAGGTGTCGCGCGGCTCAGCTGGCGATTATCAAGCAGATGAGCAGGCAGGCAGGCAGCTGGCGATTATCAAGCAGCGGTGTCGCGGCGGCTCAGCTGGCGATTATCAAGCAGATGAGCAGGCAGGTGTCGCGCGGCTCAGCTGGCGATTATCAAGCAGATGAGCAGGCAGGTGTCGCGGGCTCAGCTGGCGATTATCAAGCAGATGAGCAGGCAGGTGTCGCGCGGCTCAGCTGGCGATTATCAAGCAGATGAGCAGGCAGGTGTCGCGCGGCTCAGCTGGCGATTATCAAGCAGATGAGCAGGCAGGTGTCGCGCGCGGCTCAGCTGGCGATTATCAAGCAGATGAGCAGGCAGGTGTCGCGCGGCTCAGCTGGCGATTATCAAGCAGATGAGCAGGCAGGTGTCGCGCGCGGCTCAGCTGGCGATTATCAAGCAGATGAGCAGGCAGGTGTCGCGCGGCTCAGCTGGCGATTATCAAGCAGATGAGCAGGCAGGTGTCGTCTGGGCTCAGCTGGCGATTATCAAGCAGATGAGCAGGCAGGTGTCGCGCGCGGCTCAGCTGGCGATTATCAAGCAGATGAGCAGGCAGGTGTCAGCGGCTCAGCTGGCGATTATCAAGCAGATGAGCAGGCAGGTGTCGCGCGGCTCAGCTGGCGATTATCAAGCAGATGAGCAGGCAGGTGTCGCGCGGCTCAGCTGGCGATTATCAAGCAGATGAGCAGGCAGGTGTCGCGGCGGCTCAGCTGGCGATTATCAAGCAGATGAGCAGGCAGGTGTCATGCGGCTCAGCTGGCGATTATCAAGCAGATGAGCAGGCAGGTGTCGCGCGGCTCAGCTGGCGATTATCAAGCAGATGAGCAGGCAGGTGTCGCGCGGCTCAGCTGGCGATTATCAAGCAGATGAGCAGGCAGGTGTCGCGCGCGGCTCAGCTGGCGATTATCAAGCAGATGAGCAGGCAGGTGTCGCGGCGGCTCAGCTGGCGATTATCAAGCAGATGAGCAGGCAGGTGTCGGCTCAGCTGGCTCAAGCAGATGAGCAGGCAGGTGTCCGGCTCAGCTGGCGATTATCAAGCAGATGAGCAGGCAGGTGTCGCGCGGCTCAGCTGGCGATTATCAAGCAGATGAGCAGGCAGGTGTCGCAGCGGCTCAGCTGGCGATTATCAAGCAGATGAGCAGGCAGGTGTCGCGCGGCTCAGCTGGCGATTATCAAGCAGATGAGCAGGCAGGTGTCAGCTCCGCGGCTCAGCTGGCGATTATCAAGCAGATGAGCAGGCAGGTGTCGCGCGGCTCAGCTGGCGATTATCAAGCAGATGAGCAGGCAGGCAGGTGTCGCGGCTCAGCTGGCGATTATCAAGCAGATGAGCAGGCAGGTGTCGCGCGGCTCAGCTGGCGATTATCAAGCAGATGAGCAGGCAGGTGTCGCGAGCGGCTCAGCTGGCGATTATCAAGCAGATGAGCAGGCAGGTGTCGCGTGGCTCAGCTGGCGATTATCAAGCAGATGAGCAGGCAGGTGTCGCGCGGCTCAGCTGGCGATTATCAAGCAGATGAGCAGGCAGGTGTCGCGGGGCTCAGCTGGCGATTATCAAGCAGATGAGCAGGCAGGTGTCGCGCGGCTCAGCTGGCGATTATCAAGCAGATGAGCAGGCAGGTGTCGCGTGGCTCAGCTGGCGATTATCAAGCAGATGAGCAGGCAGGTGTCGCGCGCGGCTCAGCTGGCGATTATCAAGCAGATGAGCAGGCAGGTGTCCGCGCGGCTCAGCTGGCGATTATCAAGCAGATGAGCAGGCAGGTGTCGCGCGGCTCAGCTGGCGATTATCAAGCAGATGAGCAGGCGGGTGTCAAGCTGGCTCAGCTGGCGATTATCAAGCAGATGAGCAGGCAGGTGTCGCGCGGCTCAGCTGGCGATTATCAAGCAGATGAGCAGGCAGGTGTCGCGCGGCTCAGCTGGCGATTATCAAGCAGATGAGCAGGCAGGTGTCGCGGCGGCTCAGCTGGCGATTATCAAGCAGATGAGCAGGCAGGTGTCGCAGCGGCTCAGCTGGCGATTATCAAGCAGATGAGCAGGCAGGTGTCGCGCGGCTCAGCTGGCGATTATCAAGCAGATGAGCAGGCAGGTGTCGTGCGGCTCAGCTGGCGATTATCAAGCAGATGAGCAGGCAGGTGTCAGCGTGGCTCAGCTGGCGATTATCAAGCAGATGAGCAGGCAGGTGTCGCGCGGCTCAGCTGGCGATTATCAAGCAGATGAGCAGGCAGGTGTCGCGCGGCTCAGCTGGCGATTATCAAGCAGATGAGCAGGCAGGTGTCGCGGCGGCTCAGCTGGCGATTATCAAGCAGATGAGCAGGCAGGTGTCGCGCGGCTCAGCTGGCGATTATCAAGCAGATGAGCAGGCAGGTGTCCGCGGCTCAGCTGGCGATTATCAAGCAGATGAGCAGGCAGGTGTCGTGTGGCGGCTCAGCTGGCGATTATCAAGCAGATGAGCAGGCAGGTGTCGCGTGGCTCAGCTGGCGATTATCAAGCAGATGAGCAGGCAGGTGTCGCGGGGCTCAGCTGGCGATTATCAAGCAGATGAGCAGGCAGGTGTCGCGCGGCTCAGCTGGCGATTATCAAGCAGATGAGCAGGCAGGTGTCGCGCGGCTCAGCTGGCGATTATCAAGCAGATGAGCAGGCAGGTGTCGCAGCGGCTCAGCTGGCGATTATCAAGCAGATGAGCAGGCGGGTGTCGCGCGGCTCAGCTGGCGATTATCAAGCAGATGAGCAGGCGGCAGGTGTCGCGCGGCTCAGCTGGCGATTATCAAGCAGATGAGCAGGCAGGTGTCGCGCGGCTCAGCTGGCGATTATCAAGCAGATGAGCAGGCAGGTGTCGCGCGGCTCAGCTGGCGATTATCAAGCAGATGAGCAGGCAGGTGTCGCGCGGCTCAGCTGGCGATTATCAAGCAGATGAGCAGGCAGGTGTCGCGCGGCTCAGCTGGCGATTATCAAGCAGATGAGCAGGCAGGTGTCGCGCGGCTCAGCTGGCGATTATCAAGCAGATGAGCAGGCAGGTGTCGCGGCTCAGCTGGCGATTATCAAGCAGATGAGCAGGCAGGTGTTGCGTAGCGGCTCAGCTGGCGATTATCAAGCAGATGAGCAGGCAGGTGTCGCGCGGCTCAGCTGGCGATTATCAAGCAGATGAGCAGGCAGGTGTCGCGCGGCTCAGCTGGCGATTATCAAGCAGATGAGCAGGCAGGTGTCGCGCGGCTCAGCTGGCGATTATCAAGCAGATGAGCAGGCAGGTGTCGCGCGGCTCAGCTGGCGATTATCAAGCAGATGAGCAGGCAGGTGTGTCGCGCGGCTCAGCTGGCGATTATCAAGCAGATGAGCAGGCAGGTGTCGCGCGGCTCAGCTGGCGATTATCAAGCAGATGAGCAGGCAGGTGTCGCGCGGCTCAGCTGGCGATTATCAAGCAGATGAGCAGGCAGGTGTCGCGCGGCTCAGCTGGCGATTATCAAGCAGATGAGCAGGCAGGTGTCGCGCGGCTCAGCTGGCGATTATCAAGCAGATGAGCAGGCAGGTGTCGCGCGGCTCAGCTGGCGATTATCAAGCAGATGAGCAGGCAGGTGTCGCGCGGCTCAGCTGGCGATTATCAAGCAGATGAGCAGGCAGGTGTCGCGCGGCTCAGCTGGCGATTATCAAGCAGATGAGCAGGCAGGTGTGTCGCGCGGCTCAGCTGGCGATTATCAAGCAGATGAGCAGGCAGGTGTCGCGGCTCGGCTCAGCTGGCGATTATCAAGCAGATGAGCAGGCAGGTGTCGCGCCGGCTCAGCTGGCGATTATCAAGCAGATGAGCAGGCAGGTGTCGCGGCGGCTCAGCTGGCGATTATCAAGCAGATGATGAGCAGGCAGGTGTCAGCGGGCTCAGCTGGCGATTATCAAGCAGATGAGCAGGCAGGTGTCGCGGCGGCTCAGCTGGCGATTATCAAGCAGATGAGCAGGCAGGTGTCGCGCGGCTCAGCTGGCGATTATCAAGCAGATGAGCAGGCAGGTGTCGCGCGGCTCAGCTGGCGATTATCAAGCAGATGAGCAGGCAGGTGTCGCGCGGCTCAGCTGGCGATTATCAAGCAGATGAGCAGGCAGGGTGTCGCGCGGCTCAGCTGGCGATTATCAAGCAGATGAGCAGGCAGGTGTCGCGCGCGGCTCAGCTGGCGATTATCAAGCAGATGAGCAGGCAGGTGTCGCGCGGCTCAGCTGGCGATTATCAAGCAGATGAGCAGGCAGGTGTCGCGCGGCTCAGCTGGCGATTATCAAGCAGATGAGCAGGCAGGTGTCGTGTGGCTCAGCTGGCGATTATCAAGCAGATGAGCAGGCAGGTGTCGCGCGGCTCAGCTGGCGATTATCAAGCAGATGAGCAGGCAGGTGTGGCGGCGGCTCAGCTGGCGATTATCAAGCAGATGAGCAGGCAGGTGTCGCGCGGCTCAGCTGGCGATTATCAAGCAGATGAGCAGGCAGGTGTCGCGCGGCTCAGCTGGCGATTATCAAGCAGATGAGCAGGCAGGTGTCGCGCGGCTCAGCTGGCGATTATCAAGCAGATGAGCAGGCAGGTGTCGCGCGGCTCAGCTGGCGATTATCAAGCAGATGAGCAGGCAGGTGTCGCGCGCGGCTCAGCTGGCGATTATCAAGCAGATGAGCAGGCAGGTGTCGCGCGGCTCAGCTGGCGATTATCAAGCAGATGAGCAGGCAGGTGAGTCGTGGGGCTCAGCTGGCGATTATCAAGCAGATGAGCAGGCAGGTGTCGCGCGGCTCAGCTGGCGATTATCAAGCAGATGAGCAGGCAGGTGTCGTGCGGCTCAGCTGGCGATTATCAAGCAGATGAGCAGGCAGGTGTCACGCGGCTCAGCTGGCGATTATCAAGCAGATGAGCAGGCAGGTGGTGCTGGCGATTATCAAGCAGATGAGCAGGCAGGTGTCGCGGCGGCTCAGCTGGCGATTATCAGGCAGATGAGCAGGCAGGTGTCGCGCGGCTCAGCTGGCGATTATCAAGCAGATGAGCAGGCAGGTGTCGCGCGGCTCAGCTGGCGATTATCAAGCAGATGAGCAGGCAGGTGTCGCGCGGCTCAGCTGGCGATTATCAAGCAGATGAGCAGGCAGGTGTCGCGCGGCTCAGCTGGCGATTATCAAGCAGATGAGCAGGCAGGTGTCGCGGTGCTCAGCTGGCGATTATCAAGCAGATGAGCAGGCAGGTGTCGCGCGCCGGCTCAGCTGGCGATTATCAAGCAGATGAGCAGGCAGGTGTCGTGGGGCTCAGCTGGCGATTATCAAGCAGATGAGCAGGCAGGTGTCGCAGCGGCTCAGCTGGCGATTATCAAGCAGATGAGCAGGCAGGTGTCGTGAGGGTCAGCTGGCGATTATCAAGCAGATGAGCAGGCAGGTGTCGCCGGCTCAGCTGGCGGCTCAGCAGGCAGGTGTCAGCGGCTCAGCTGGCGATTATCAGGCAGATGAGCAGGCAGGTGTCGCGCGGCTCAGCTGGCGAGTATCAGGCAGATGAGCAGGCAGGTGTCGCGAGGGTCAGCTGCAGATTATGAAGCAGATGAGCAGGCAGGAGTATCGAGGCTCAGCTGGCGATTATCAAGCAGATGAGCAGGCAGGTGTCGCCGTGCTCAGCTGGCGATTATCAAGCAGATGAGCAGGCAGGTGTCGCGCGGCTCAGCTGGCGAGTATCAGGCAGATGAGCAGGCAGGTGTCGGGGCTCAGCTGGCGATTATCAGGCAGATGAGCAGGCAGGTGTCGCGCGGCTCAGCTGGCGATTATCAAGCAGATGAGCAGGCAGGTGTCGCGGGCTCAGCGATTATCAAGCAGATGAGCAGGCAGGTGTCGGCGGCTCAGCTGGCGATTATCAAGCAGATGAGCAGGCAGGTGTCGCGGCGGCTCAGCTGGCGATTATGAAGCAGATGAGCAGGCAGGAGTATCAAGGCTCAGCTGGCGATTATCAAGCAGATGAGCAGGCAGGTGTCGCGCGGCTCAGCTGGCGATTATCAAGCAGATGAGCAGGCAGGTGTCGCGCGGCTCAGCTGGCGAGTATCAGGCAGATGAGCAGGCAGGTGTCGCGCGGCTCAGCTGGCGAGTATCAGGCAGATGAGCAGGCAGGTGTCAGGTGGTGTTATGCAGGCTCAGCTGGCTCGATGGCGATTATCAAGCAGATGAGCAGGCAGGTGTCGCGCGGCTCAGCTGGCGATTATCAAGCAGATGAGCAGGCAGGTGTCGCGCGGCTCAGCTGGCGATTATCAAGCAGATGAGCAGGCAGGTGTCGCGCGGCTCAGCTGGCGATTATCAAGCAGATGAGCAGGCAGGTGTCGCAGCGGCTCAGCTGGCGATTATCAAGCAGATGAGCAGGCAGGTGTCGCAGCGGCTCAGCTGGCGATTATCAAGCAGATGAGCAGGCAGGTGTCGCGCGGCTCAGCTGGCGATTATCAAGCAGATGAGCAGGCAGGTGCTCAGCTGGCGATTATCAAGCAGATGAGCTCAGCGGCGATTATCAAGCAGATGAGCAGGCAGGTGTCGCGCGGCTCAGCTGGCGATTATCAAGCAGATGAGCAGGCAGGTGTCAGCGGCTCAGCTGGCGATTATCAAGCAGATGAGCAGGCAGGTGTCGCGCGGCTCAGCTGGCGATTATCAAGCAGATGAGCAGGCAGGTGTCGCTCGGCTCAGCTGGCGATTATCAAGCAGATGAGCAGGCAGGGTGTCGCGCAGCGGCTCAGCTGCGATTATCAAGCAGATGAGCAGGCAGGTGTCGCAGCGGCTCAGCTGGCGATTATCAAGCAGATGAGCAGGCAGGTGTCGCGCGGCTCAGCTGGCGATTATCAAGCAGATGAGCAGGCAGGTGTCGCGCGGCTCAGCTGGCGATTATCAAGCAGATGAGCAGGCAGGTGTCGCGCGGCTCAGCTGGCGATTATCAAAAAAGATGAGTAGCAGGCATCGCCGCGCCCAGCCGGCATTATCAAAAAGATGAGCAGGCAGGTGTCGCGCGGCCCGCAGCTGCCGATTATCAAGCAGAGATGAGGAGGTGCAGGAAGCGCCGGATCAGCCAAGGACACCAAGCAGATGAGTTAAGGCAGGTGTCACACGCTCAGCTGTCGATTATCACAGAGATGAGCAGGCAGGTGTCCGCGCGGCTCAGCTGTTGGGTATCAGGCAGATGAGCAGGCGGAGTGTCGAGGCTCAGCTGGGAATTATCAGGCAGATGAGCAGGTGAGCAGCTGTGTCGCTGCTCAGCTGTCGATTATCGCAGATGAGCAGGCAGGTGTGTGGCGAAGCAACTTGCCAGTATCAGGCAGATGAGCAAACAGGTGTACCCGTGGCTCAGCTGGCGAGTATCAGGCAGATGCAGGCAGGTGTCGTCTTGGCTCAGCTGGCGATTATCCAGGCAGATGAGCAGGCAGGTGTCTCGCGGCTCTGCTGGCGAGTATCAAGCAGATATGAGCAGGCAGGTGTCGTGGGTTCAGGCTGGCGAGTATCAGGCAGATGAGCAGGCAGGTGTCGCGCGGCCCAGCTGGAGTATCAGGCAGATGAGCAGGCGGGTGTCGCCGGCTCAGCTGGCGGAGTATCAGGCAGATGGGCAGGCGGGTGTCCGGGAGGCTCAGGCTCCGCTGGCGGTATCAGCAGATGAGCAGGCGGGTGTCGCATGCTCAGCTGGCGTGTTATCAAAAGATTTATAGCAGGTATCACTACGTGGCTCAGCGGGCGATTATCAAAAGATGAGCAGG
>NW_027218756.1:0-6892 GCF_027580195.1 Bos mutus
AGTGCACAAAAAAGTCATATGTGTTGAATCAAGATTTTGCATTTAACCATCTCAAAAAGGAAAGGCTTCACCTGCACATGTTTCTTTCAAAACGTCAATTGCTTTTCAATTCTGGGGTTTCTCTCTTGCCTTGTTCAGTTAGCCTTAACAGTAAAAATCACGAAAACTACATAAAGATTCCAAGATACCAACAAGGACAGCTTCTGTTTTGAAATCATCTTTCCATTTAGTAGAACAGGCTCTATTCTTTGTATTTTGCCTAGGGAATTAGCAATGTCCTGGTTCAGATGGCAAGGCATCCCGCACCAGGAGACTGAGGTTTGATCCCTGGGTCGGGAAGATCCCGCCGAGAAGAAATGGCAACCCCTCCCAGTATCCTCGCCTGGGAAATGCCACGGAGAGAGGAGGCCTGATGGGCATGATCCATGGGTTGTATTAAAGTTAGGCTCAACCCAGCAACTACGAACACAAGTATTTCCAAGACCACACTCAAGTGTGTGTGTGTGTGTGTGTGTGTGTGTGTGTGTATCTCCTCTTGCCGTCTTGAGTCTGTCTCGGGAATCTTCATGTATTTCTGCCTCTGTATCTCTCCTGACAGCCACCCTGCCCGGCCCGTTAAATCTGGCCCGGCCTCTCCCAGGCGCTCTGGCTCTGGCTGAGAGCTTCGAGGCCAGCTGTCTCCCCTTAGCGTGGAGTGCGTCTGCAGTGTCTGTGTGTCTGTCTGTGTGCCTGCCTGTGGCTCTGTCTGCTCTCTCAGGAAAGGTGACGAGGGCAGCGTGGGGGCAAAGGGGGCCTTTCAGTGCGAAGGGGAGGGGCTGAGGCGGCCCGTCGGCGCGCCTCCTGGCTTCTGGTAGGTTTGGGCACGGACAGGTGCCGGCAAGGCGCTCAATTTCGCTGCGTAGGCCCGCCAGGGAGGTTCCAGAGGCCCCTGGGCCCTGAGGTTGGGAGGCGGCGGGCGCGAGCCGACACCTCCGGGGCGCGCGGAGCTGAAACGCGAGTGGGATCGGGAGGCCCGCTCAGCAGCGCGGGCGGGTCTGGGTGCCGCCAGTGGGGAGGCGCCGAGACCTCCGCACCCCTCAGCCCAGCCCCCCAGGCCCAGCGCGACAAAGCGCATACCGCACGCCCTCCCGGTCAATGGGGTCCTGAAGCCCCTCGGGCCCGGGCCCGCCAGGCGCTGCTGGTCTGGTGTTGGCGGTGTTTGGGGTGGGGGCCCGGCGTCCAGCAGGCTGGAGTCGATCGCGGTCGTCGCGGCTCAAGTACAGCATGCCCGCGACGAAAGTGGGCCCGTTAGCCCGACCTGCAGGGCAGAGCGAAAGGAGCGGCGCCAGGCTCTTGGGGCGCCTGCCAGCGCCGTCTCAGCGTATCAGAAGAAGGCGCCCGATCTCGTCTGATCTCGGAAGCTAAGCGCAGGTCGGGCCTGGTTGGTATCTTGGATGGGAGACCACCTGGGAATCCCGGTGCTCGAGGCTTTTTGCCTAGCAGAAGAGGTCCCAGCCCCGCGCCGCGCCCGATTCTTTGATCCCCAGCCCCAGCCCTCCCGGCCCATGGGAGCGGTGGCGGGTAGGCCCGACTCCCGCTGCAGACCTGGGTTGCCTCCATGCCCCCGAGCCCCTCCGCATTCGCATTCGGCTTCCAGGACACCCGACGACCGCAGTCCCGCCTCCACCTGGGAGCTCCTTTGGCTTTGCCTCAGGCAATCCCGGGCTTGCACCGACCTAGCCAGAGCCTCTGCCCCGCCCCACCCCTGCCTCGAGGCGATCACAGATGCATGCGCATGCGCTGCAGACGCACAGATAGATGTGCCCAAACGGGCATCTATCTTGTTCACTTATACTGCCACAGATCCATGCCTGGGAGTCGGACTGCTGACCATACGCTACTTCCACTTTTAGTTCTTCGGGAACCTCCATATTCTTTTCCATACCCGGCTCTACCCACGCCCATTCCTACTCACCGTGGAGGAGAGTTCCCTTTGCTCCACATCTTCTCCAGCATTGGTTATTGACAGACATCGCAGTGAGGCCCAAGCGGACTCATGTGAAGTGGTCCCTCCTTGGAGTTTGAGTTGAGCCTCCAATCATTAGTGATGTGGAGCAAGATGACCTTTGAAAATGCAGATGCAATGTTGTCACCTCCCTGCTCCAACGGCTCTCGTATTTTCCCAGCATATTGAAGATACGACCACTTCCTTCAGGCTTGCTCTCACGCTCTTCTCTGATGTCTTTGCCTGGAATGCCCTCTGCCACTTTTGCTTTCCATCCCATAGGGCATTTTTGGTTTCTTGAATGTCCTAAGTAGCCCTGGTCACATAGCCTCAAGATGCTATTTTCCTACTGAAATTCTTCCTGCATCTCAACCTCCTGGTTTACTTAGTTCAACCTATGGAATCCAACGAAATGGTGTCTCTGGAAAGCCTTTCCTGACACCCAGGTTTTGTGGTGGGAAGAGCCCCTCTATAGGTTTCTCAAAGGATCTGCCTGCTGATGTATCATTAGAGAGTCGTCTCAGTGAAAGCAGAACTCTGGCCTTCTTCTCTCCCGCATTCTATTCCCTGAAACTTACATGCCTCTAGCTCATCGTGAGGTGCTCAGTGTTTACTTGAGTATGTGAAAGACTCTTGGAAGCCTCAAGGGGTCACTTACTGTGCACTTGATCACTTTATATTTGGCGATTCAATTCTTTCCTTTCCTGGGTTGATGGGTACACTATATTCTGAGGCACAACAATCTGGCATGAAGACATATGCATAAATAGTAGTTCTTGCTTTTGCAGAACTGTACAAGCAATTTCTGCAAGTTAGGGCTTTTCAAATGCTCTAGAAGCGTGAACGTTCAGTATAATCCATTTTCACTTCAAAAAGTCGTTTTGACTTCCATAGCAAGGTGGAGACCTTCCAACGTTAGTCCAATACTTATTTGCAGCCATTTCAGGCAAGTCTTGTAGTTTCCTTCTGGAGGTGTGTGGCTCTTGCAGAAATGCTGAAGATCTTCATCGTCCTCAGACTTTGAGTGTCATTACGTCATCAACTTCAGGTCTAGGTTTCAGACCACCACCACACACACAGTCAGTGCCAGCGGGTGGATTCAGGAATACGTGTTGTTCACCGCGCTACAGTGATGTTGTTGTGCACTTCATTACAGTAGGCAGGGCCTGGATTGTCCCTCAGACCTGTGGAATGAAAGAAAGGAACACACCCACACTTACCCCACTGTTGACAGCCTTCATGACTAGAAAGCGGTCCCAGTAAAGAATCAGACAAACCAGAGAAGCCCAGATGATAGTCACAGAGATGAAGGACTAAGCGGCTGGTTGTGTGCGCAAGGAAAGGTTCTCTCTTTTTGTGCCCCTATCTCCCTTTCTTCCTGGGCCTTTGAGTTTGTCATCGAATTTGAAATAAAGTGCACAAAAGTCTTTGAATCAGATTTTGCATTTAACCATCTCTCAACAGGCCAGGCTTCGCCTGCATATTTCTTCAAACGCCTGCCCCCGAGTTTCCTTCCTATTCAGTGCTTGGCTCTGGCTGGAGGAGATACAACAAGGAACAGCTTCTATTTTAAAATCATCACACCATTTAATGGAAACAAACTCTATTCTTTATATTTTCTGTTCGTGTGTCTAGATTTCTGTGGCTCCGTCTGTTAACCGTCCAGGAAGGTCGAAAGGTGGCCTTACTCCAGTATCTCGTAAATACCACGGGCTTCTCCTCTTGCCCGTCTTGAGTCTGTCTCAGAATCTTTATGTATTTCTGCCTCTGTATCTCCTGACAGCGGCCGCCCGGCGTTCGTCTGCCCCAGTCTCTCCCAGGTGCTCTGGCTCTGGCTGAGGAGCTTTTCTTGAGCCAGCTGTCTCCCTTAGCATGGGGTCGTCACAGTGTCTGTGTGTCTGTCTGTGTGCCTGCTTGTGGTTTGTCTGCTCTCTCAGAAGGTCGAGGGCTGGCGTGGGGCAAAGGGGGCCTCGGTAGTGCGAAGGGGAGGGGCTGAGGCGCCCAGTCGACCGCGCCTCCTGGCTTCTGGTAGGTTTGGGCACGGACAGGTGCGGGCAAGTTAGGCTGTAGCTCTCCAGGGACGCCGACACCTCGGGGCGCGCGGGCCTGAAACGCCCAGGCGGATCGAGAGGCCCGGCTCGGCGGCCCGGTCTGCGTGGCGCCAGGTAGGCGCGGGCCTCCGCACCCCTCAGCCCCAGACCCAGCGCCGCACTGCCTGCCACATACGACCTCGGTCAATAGGGGTCCTGAAGCCCTCGGGCCCCCGGCCCGGCCAGGCGCTGCTGGTCTGGTGTTGCGGTGTTCGGGGTGGAAGGTGTAGGCTGGAGCGTCGCGGGCTCGTCAGTCGTGGTCGTCACAGCTCAAGCATGCCGCGACGAAATCTTGCCTGCTTGGCCCGACTCGCAGGGCAGAAGCGAAGGGAGGCGAGCGCAGGCTCTTAGGGCTTTGTTGCCGCCACCGTCTCAGCCTATCAGGCAAGCGTCTGCGTGATCCGGAAGCTAAGCAGGGTCGGGCCAGATTAGGTATCTTGATGGGAACCCACCGGGGAATCCCGGTGCTTTCGAGAGCTTTGCCTACAGAAGAGGTCCGCAGTTTAGCCCCGCGCGCGTCGATTCTTGATCCCCCGCAGCCCCAGCCCCTCCCGGCCGGGAAGCGGGTGGCCGGGCCCTACCCCGCTGCAGACTTGGTTGCTCACACGTAGCTGCGAGCCTCCGGGACCAGATCTCGCTTCCAGGACACCCGACGCACCCCTGGTGCAGTCCTGCCTCCACTAGTCTTTGGCTTGGGCCCTCAGGCAATCCTGGCTGCACCACCTCCAGCTAGAGCCTCCCGGCTCCGCCCCACTCCTGCCTCAGGCTTATCATGGCAGATACAAGATGTAAGTACATGTAAGACGGACAGATAGGATGCGCCCAAACGGGCATCTATCTGAGGCCCACTTATACGGCAGGATCGGCGCCTGGGAGTCGGACTGCTGAACATAGGCCATCCCACTTAGTTCCTTCAACCTATATTCTTTCTTCTACACCGGCTCTACTTTACGTCATATTCCTACCTAATGGAGAGAGTCTTTGCTCACATCTTCCAGCATCGTTATTGACAGACATCGTGAGTGAGGCCCAGTCGACTCCATGTGAAGTGGTCCCTCCTTGGAGTTTGGAGTTGAGCCTCCAATCACTAGTGACGTGGGAGCAAGATGACCTTGGAAATGCAGATGCAATGCTGTCACCTCCTGCCCAACGGCTCGTATTTTCCCAGCATATTAAAGACACACCACTTCCCTTCAGGCTTGCTCCTCACGCTTCTTTCTCTGATGTCTTTGCCTGAATGCTCCCCACTTTTGGGTTTCCATCCATAGGCATTTGTTTCTGAATGTCCTAAGTTTCTGGTCACATAGCCTTCAAGATGCTATTTTCTGCCTGAAATTCTTCCTGCATCTCAACCTGGTTTACCTAGGTTCAACTATATGGACTTCAACGAAATGGTGCTTCTGCCTTCTTTCCTGACACCCAGGTTTTGTGGTGAGGGAAGAGGCCCCCAGGTTCCTCAAAGCCGATCTGCCTGTGATGTGGTCATTAGAGCTGTCTCAGTGAAAGCAGAACTCTGTGTCTTCTTCTTCTCCGCCTATTCCTGAAACTTATTACATGCCTCCTAGCTCATCGTAGGTGCTCAGTATTTACTTAGTGTGTGAAAGACAGAAAAGCTCTTGGAAGCCTCAAGGTCATGGCTCGGCACTTTTTGATCTTTTGTATATTTGGCCATTCAATTCTTTCCTTTCCTGGGTTGATGTGTACACTATATTCAGGCACAATCTAAGGCATGAAGACATATCCATACATAGAGGTTCTTGTTTTAAAGGAACTCGTACAACAGATTTCTACAAGTTAGGGCTTTTCAAATGCTCTAGAAGAATGTGAACTTTCAGTAGGCTCCATTTTCATTTCAAGAAAGATCGTTTGACTTCCATAGCAAAGGTGAGACCTTCCAACGTTGAGTCCAATACTTATACCTTGACCATTTCAGGCAAGTCTGGTTCCTTCTGAGGTGTGCTCTCTTGCAGAAATGTGAAGATCTTCCATCGTCCTCAGACTCTGGTGTCATTTGCAATCATCCAGAAAGCTTCCAGGTCTAGGTTCCAGACCACCCAGCACACACAGTCAGTAGCCAATGCTGCACATTTCAATGCAGTGGGCAGGGCCTGGATTGTCCACTGGTCTCATGTGGAATGAGCATGGGCCCCCCCTCCCCACACACACACACCACCCACCCCACTGTTGACAGCCAGACGGAGAAACGGTCCCCGGAAACAAGAATCAGACAAACCAGAGAAGCCCAGATGATAGTCCTGAGATATGAACTACAGCTGGGTTGCGATGGCACCAAGGGGAAAAAGGTTGCTCTTTGTGTCTGCCTCTACTCCCCTTTTCTTCCTGGACGCCCCTTTAGGGTTTGTCATGAGATTTGAAACAAGGTGCACAAAAGTCATATGTGTTGAATCAAGATTTTGCATTTAAACCCATCTTCAAAAGGAAGAGAGTTTACCTGCACATGTTTCTTTCAAAAATTACATTGCTTTTCAATTCTGGGGGTTTTCTCTGCCTTGTTCAGTTAGCTTAACAGTAAAAATCAAAAAAACTACATAAAGATTCAAAGATACCAACAAAGGACAGCTTCTGTTTTTGAAATCATCTTTCCATTTAGTAGAACACGAGCTCTATTCGGCATGATCCATGGGTTGTATTAAAGTTGGGCTCACCCAGCAACCTCGAACACAAGTATTTCCAAAGACCACACTCAAGTGTGTGTGTGTGTGTGTGTGTGTGTGTGTGTGTGTGTGTATCTCCTCTTGCCGTCTTGAGTCTGTCTCGGAATCTTCATGTATTTCTGCCTCTGTATCTCCTGACAGCC
>NW_027218757.1:0-15523 GCF_027580195.1 Bos mutus
TTATCAAGCAGCTGAGCAGCGCTAATCCGTGCGGCTCGGCTGGCGATTATCGGGCCATGCGGTGATCAGGTGACTCAGAAAGCGCTGATCATGTGACTGCTCATGCTGATCAGGAGCTCTCCCACGGATCATGTGCCCGCAGGCAGAATCAAGCAGCTGAGAAGGCATGAATCCTGCGCCCAGCTGCGATTATCAAGCAGATGAGCAGGCGCATGAATACCGGCCCCCAGCTGGCGATTATCAAGCAGATGAGCAGGCATGAATCCCTGCTCCAGCTGGCGATTATCCAGCAGATGTGCAGCCATGAAACCTGGGGCCCAGGGGGCGATTAAGCAGCTCAGCAGGCATGAATCCTGCGGCCCAGCTGGCGATTATCAAGCAGAGTAGCAGCCATGAATCCTGCGGCCCAGCTGGCGATTATGAAGCAGATGAGCAGGCATGAATCCTGCGCCCAGCGCTGCGATTATCAAGCAGATGAGCAGGCATGAAACCTGGGGCCCAGCTGGCGATTATCAAGCAGCTGAGCAGGCATGAATCCGCGGCCCAGCTGACGATTATCAAGCAGAAGAGCAGACATGAATCATGCGGCCCAGCTGGCGATATCAAGCAGCTGAGCAGGCATGAATCCTGCGACTCGGCAGGCATTGATCACGTGGCTGTCATGCAGTGATCAGGTGATTTAGAGGCGCTGATCATGTGACTGCTCATGTGCTGATCAGCAGCTCTCAACACGGATCATGTGCCCAGCAGCAGGCAAGAATCAAGCAGCTGAGAAGGCATGAATCCTGCGGCCCAACTGGTGATTATCAAGCAGCTGAGCAGGCATGAATCCTGCGGCCCAGCTGGCGATTATCAAGCAGATGAGCAGGCATGAATCCTGCGGCCCAGCTGGCGATTATCAAGCAGATGAGCAGGCATGAATCCTGCGGCCCAGCTGGCGATTATCAAGCAGCTGAGCAGGCATGAATCCTGCGGCCCAGCTGGCGATTATCAAGCAGATGAGCAGGCATGAATCCTGCGGCCCAGCTGGCGATTATCAAGCAGATGAGCAGGCATGCATCCTGAATCCAGCTGGCGATTATCAAGCAGATGAGCAGGCATGAATCCTGCGGCCCAGCTTGGGATTATCAAGCAGCTGAGTAGGCATGAATCTGCGGCCCAGCTGGCGATTATCAAGGCAGATGAGCAGGCATGAATCCTGCGGCCCAGCTGGCGATTATCAAGCAGATGAGCAGGCATGAATCCTGCGGCCCAGCTGGCGATTATCAAGCAGCTGAGCAGGCGCTAATCCCGTAACTCAGCTGGAACTGATCACGTGGCTGTCATGCAGTGATCAGGTGACTGAGCCCAGGCGCTGATCATGTGACTGCTCATGTGCTGATCAGGAGCTCTCCAACACGGATCATGTGCCTCAGCAGGCAAGAATCAAGCAGCTGAGAAGGCATGAATCCTGCGGCCCAGCTGGCGATTATCAAGCAGCTGAGCAGGCATGAATCCTGCGGCCCAGCTGGCGATTATCAAGCAGATGAGCAGGCATGAATCCTGCCTCCAGCTGGCGATTATCAAGCAGATGAGCAGGCATGAATCCTGCGGCCCAGCTGGCGATTATCAAGCAGCTGAGCAGGCATGAATCATGCGGCCCAGCTGGCGATTATCAAGCAGATGAGCAGGCATGAATCCTGCGGCCCAGCTGGCGATTATCAGCAGATGAGCAGGCATGCAGATCCTGTGGCTCAGCTGGCGATTATCAAGCAGCTGAGCAGGAATGAATCCTGCGCCCAGCTGGCGTCTATCAGGCAGCTGAGCAGGCATGAATCCTGCGGCCCAGCTGGCGATTATCAAGCAGATGAACAGGCATGAATCCTGCGGCCCAGCTGGGTTTATCAAGCAGATGAGCAGGCATGAATCCTGCGGCCCAGCTGGCGATTATCAAGCAGCTGAGCAGGTATGAATCCTGCGGCCCAGCTGGCGATTATCAAGCAGATGAGCAGGCATGAATCCTGCGGCCCAGCTGGCGATTATCAAGCAGCTGAGAAGGCATGAATCCTGCGGCCCAGCTGGCGATTATCAAGCAGATGAGCAGGAATGAATCCTGCGGCCCAGCTGGCGATTATCAGGCAGCTGAGCAGGCATGAATCCTGCGGCCCAGCTGGCGAAGAATCAAGCGAGCAGCTGAGCAGGCATGAATCCTGCGGCCCAGCTGGCGATTATCAAGCAGCTGAGCAGGCATGAATCCTGCGGCCCAGCTGGCGATTATCAAGCAGCTGAGCAGGCATGAACTCAGCTGGAACTGCCCAGCTGGCGATTAGTGATCAGGTGACTGAGAGGGCATGATCCTGACTGCTCATGTGCTGATCAGGAGCAGCTCTCAGGCACGGATCTGCGGCCAGCAGGGCGAATCATCAAGCAGCTGAGAAGGCATGAATCCTGCGGCCCAGCTGGCGATTATCAAGCAGCTGAGCAGGCATGAATCCTGCGGCCCAGCTGGCGATTATCAAGCAGATGAGCAGGCATGATCCTGCTGCCCAGCTGGCGATTATCCAGCAGATGAGCAGGCCATGAATCCTGCGGCCCAGCTGGCGATTATCAAGCAGCTCAGCAGGCAGCTGAATCCTGCGGCCCAGCTGGCGATTATCAAGCGCCTGAGTAGCAGGCATGAATCCTGCGCCCAGCTGGCGATTATCAAGCAGCTGAGCAGGCATGAATCCTGCGGCCCAGCTGGCGATTATCAAGCAGATGAGCAGGCATGAATCCTGGGGCCCAGCTGGCGATTATCAAGCAGCTGAGCAGGCATGAATCCTGCGGCCCAGCTGGCGATTATCAAGCAGATGAGCAGGCATGAATCATGCGGCCCAGCTGGCGATTATCAAGCAGCTGAGCAGGCATGAATCCTGCGGCCCAGCTGGCGATTATCAAGCAGAAGAGCAGGCATGAATCCTGCGGCCCAGCTGGCGATTATCAAGCAGCTGAGCAGGCATAATCCTGTAACCCGGCTGGCATTGATCGTGGCTGTCATGCAGTGATCAGGTGATTTGAGGCGCTGATCATGTGACTGCTCATGTGCTGATCAGGAGCTCTCGGCACGGATCATGTGCCCAGCAGGCAAGAATCAAGCAGATGAGCAGGCATGAATCCTGCGGCCCAACTGGCGATTATCAAGCAGATGAGCAGGCATGAATCCTGCGGCCCAGCTGGCGATTATCAAGCAGATGAGCAGGCATGAATCCTGCGGCCCAGCTGGCGATTATCAAGCAGATGAGCAGGCATGAATCCTGCGGCCCAGCTGGCGATTATCAAGCAGCTGAGCAGGCATGAATCCTGCGGCCCAGCTGGCGATTATCAAGCAGATGAGCAGGCATGAATCCTGCGGCCCAGCTGGCGATTATCAAGCAGATGAGCAGGCATGAATCCTGCGGCCAGAGCTGGCGATTATCAAGCAGCTGAGCAAGGCATGAATCCTGCGGCCCAGCTGGCGATTATCAAGCAGCTGAGCAGGGCATGAATCCTGCGGCCCAGCTGGCGATTATCCAGCAGCTGAGCAGGCATGAATCCTGCGGCCCAGCTGGCGATATCAAGCAGATGAGCAGGCATGAATCCTGCGGCCCAGCTGGCGATTATCAAGCACATGAGCAGGCATGAAACCTGCGGCCCAGCTGGCGATTATCAAGGAGCTGAGCAGGCATGAATCCCTGCGGCCCAGCTGGCGATTATCAAGCAGATGAGCAGGCATGAATCCTGCGGCCCAGCTGGCGATTATCAAGCAGATGAGCAGGCATGAATCCTGCGGCCCAGCTGGCGATTATCAAGCAGATGAGCAGGCATGAATCCTGAGGACCAGCTGGCGATTATCAAGCAGCTGAGCAGGCGCTAATCCTGTAACTCAGCAGGCGATTATCACGTGGCTGTCATGCTGCGTGATCAGGTGATCTGAGCAGGCGCTGATCATGTGACTGCTCATGTGCTGATCGAGCTCTCTGCGGATCATGTGCCTCAGCAGGCAAGAATCAAGCAGCTGAGAAGGCATGAATCCTGCGGCCCAGCTGGCGATTATCAAGCAGCTGAGCAGGCATGAATCCTGCGGCCAGCTGGCGGCCCAGCTGGCGATTATCAAGCAGCTGAGCAGGCATGAATCCTGCGAATCCCAGCTGGCGTTTATCAAGCAGATGAGCAGGCATGAATCCTGCGGCCCAGCTGGCGATTATCAAGCAGATGAGCAGGCATGAATCCTGCGGCCCAGCTGGCGATTATCAAGCAGCTGAGCAGGCATGAATCCTGCGACCCAGCTGGCGATTATCAAGCAGATGAGCAGGCATGAATCCTGCGGCCCAGCTGGCGATATCAAGCAGCTGAGCAGGCGCTAATCCTGTAACTCAGCTGGCATTGATCACGTGGCTGTCATGCAGTGATCAGGTGATCCTGAGGCGCTGATCATGTGACTGCTCAAGCTGATCTGAGCTCTCAGGCACGGATCATGTGCCTCAGCAGGCAAGAATCAAGCAGCTGAGAAGGCATGAATCCTGCGGCCCAGCTGGCGATTATCAAGCAGCTGAGCAGGCATGAATCCTGCGGCCCAGCTGGCGATTATCAAGCAGATGAGCAGGCATGAAATCCTGCGCCCAGCTGGCGATTATCAAGCAGATGAGCAGGCATGAATCCGTGCCCCAGCTGGCGATTATCAAGCAGCTGAGCAGGCATGAATCCTGCGGCCCAGCTGGCGATTATCAAGCAGATGAGCAGGCATGAATCCTGCGGCCCAGCTGGCGATTATCAAGCAGATGAGCAGGCATGAATCCTGTGGCTCAGCTGGCGATTATCAAGCAGATGAGCAGGCATGAATCCTGCGGCCCAGCTGGCGATTATCAAGCAGCTGAGCAGGCATGAATCCTGCGGGCCAGCTGGCGATTATCAAGCAGATGAGCAGGCATGAATCCTGCGGCCCAGCTGGCGATTATCAAGCAGATGAGCAGGCATGAATCCTGCGGCCCAGCTGGCGATTATTCAAGCAGCTGAGAAGGCATGAATCCTGCGGCCAGCTGGCGATTATCAAGCAGATGAGAAGGCATGAATCCTGCGGCCCAGCTGGCGATTATCAAGCAGCTGAGCAGGCAGGCATGAATCCTGCGGCCCAGCTGGCGATTATCAAGCAGATGAGCAGGCATGAATCCTGCGGCCCAGCTGGCGATTATCAAGCAGCTGAGCAGGCATGAATCCTGCGGCCCAGCTGGTGGTTATCAAGCAGCTGAGCAGGCATGAATCCCTGCGGCCCAGCTGGCGATTATCAAGCAGATGAGCAGGCATGAATCCCTGCGGCCCAGCTGGCGATTATCAAGCAGCTGAGCAGGCGCTAATCCCGTAACTCAGCAGGCACTCATCACGTGGCTGTCATGCCGTGATCAGGTGACTGAGAGGCGCTGATCATGTGACTGCTGGCGTGCTGATCCGGCAGCTCTCCTGGCGGATCCTGCGTGCCTCAGCTGGCAAGAATCAAGCAGCTGAGCAGGCATGAATCCTGCGCCCCAATGGCGATTATCAAGCAGCTGAGCAGGCATGAATCCTGCGGCCCAGCTGGCGATTATCAAGCAGCTGAGCAGGCATGAATCTGCGGCCCAGCTGGCGATTATCAAGCAGCTGAGCAGGCATGAATCCTGCGGCCCAGCTGGCGATTATCAAGGAGATGAGCAGGCATGAATCCTGCGGCCCAGCTTGCGATTATCAAGCAGATGAGCAGGCATGAATCCTGCGGCCCAGCTGGCGATTATCAAGCAGCTGAGCAGTCGCTAATCCCGCGACTCAGCAGGCACTGATCACGTGGCTGTCATGCGGTGATCAGGTGACTGAGGCGCTGATCATGTGACTGCTCATGTGCTGATCAGGTAGCTCCTGGCGCGGATCATGTGCCTCAGCAGGCAAGAATCAAGCAGCGGAGCAGGCATGAATCCTGCGGCCCAGCTGGCGATTATCAACGAGATGAGCAGGCATGAATCCTGCGGCCCAGCTGGCGATTATCAAGCAGATGAGCAGGCATGAATCCTGCGGCCCAGCTGGCGATTATCAAGGAGATGAGCAGGCATGAATCCTGCGGCCCAGCTGGCGATTATCAAGCAGATGAGCAGGCATGAATCCTGCGGCCCAGCTGGCGATTATCAAGCAGATGAGCAGGCATGAATCATGCGGCCCAGCTGGCGATTATCAAGCAGCTGAGCAGGCATGAATCCTGCGCCCAGCTGGCGATTATCAAGCAGCTGAGCAGCAGGCGCATGAATCCTGCGGCCCAGCTGGCGATTATCAAGCAGCTGAGCAGGCATGAATCCTGCGGCCCAGCTGGCGATTATCAAGCAGATGAGCAGGGCATGAATCCTGCGGCCCAGCTGGCGATTATCAAGCAGATGAGCAGGCATGAATCCTGCGGCCCAGCTGGCGATTATCAAGCAGATGAGCAGGCATGAATCCTGCGGCCCAGCTGGCGATTATCAAGCAGCTGAGCAGGCATGAATCCTGCGGCCCAGCTGGCGATTATCAAGCAGATGAGCAGGCATGAATCCTGCGGCCCAGCTGGCGATTATCAAGCAGATGAGCAGGCATGAATCCTGCGGCCCAGCTGGCGATTATCAAGCAGCTGAGCAGGCATGAATCTGTGGCCCAGCTGGCGATTATCAAGCAGCTGAGCAGGCATGAATCCTGCGGCCCAGCTGGCGATTATCAAGCAGATGAGCAGGCATGAATCCTGCGGCCCAGCTGGCGATTATCAAGCAGATGAGCAGGCATGAATCCTGCGCCCAGCTGGCGATTATCAAGCAGCTGAGCAGGCGCTAATCCTGTAACTCGCAGGCACTGATCACGTGGCTGTCATGCGGTGATCAGGTGACTGATAGGCGCTGATCATGTGACTGCTCATGTGTTGATCAGGTAGCTCTCCTGCTGCGGATCATGTGCCTCAGCAGGCAAGAATCAAGCAGCTGAGCAGGCATGAATCCTGCGGCCCAGCTGGCGATTATCAAGCAGATGAGCAGGCATGAATCCTGCGGCCCAGCTGGCGATTATCAAGCAGCTGAGCAGGCATGAATCCTGCGGCCCAGCTGGCGATTATCAAGCAGATGAGCAGGCATGAATCCTGCGGCCCAGCTGGCGATTATCAAGCAGCTGAGCAGGCATGAATCCTGCGGCCCAGGTGGCGATTATCAAGCAGCTGAGCAGGCATGAATCCTGCGGCCCAGCTGGCGATTATCAAGCAGCTGAGCAGGCATGAATCCTGCGGCCCAGCTGGCGATTATCAAGCAGATGAGCAGGCATGAATCCTGCGGCCCAGCTGGCGATTATCAAGCAGATGAGCAGCAGGCATGAATCCTGCGGCCCAGCTGGCGATTATCAAGCAGATGAGCAGGCATGAATCCTGCGGCCCAGCTGGCGATTATCAAGCAGCTGAGCAGGCATGAATCCTGCGGCCCAGCTGGCGATTATCAAGCAGCTGAGCAGGCATGAATCCTGCGGCCCAGCTGGCGATTATCAAGCAGATGAGCAGGCATGAATCCTGCGGCCCAGCTGGCGATTATCAAGCAGATGAGCAGGCATGAATCATGCGGCCCAGCTGGCGATTATCAAGCAGCTGAGCAGGCATGAATCCTGCGGCCCAGCTGGCGATTATCAAGCAGCTGAGCAGGCATGAATCCTGCTGGCCCAGCTGGCGATTATCAAGCAGATGAGCAGGCATGAATCCTGCGGCCCAGCTGGCGATTATCAAGCAGATGAGCAGGCATGCAATCCTGCGGCCCAGCTGGCGATTATCAAGCAGCTGAGCAGGCGCTAATCCGTAACTCAGCAGGCACTGATCACGTGGCTGTCGCAGGCGTGATCAGGTGACTGAGCGCTGATCATGTGACTGCTCCAGCTGGCGATTATCAGGCAGCTCTCAGGCGCGGATCATGCGCCCCAGCTGGCGATTATCAAGCAGATGAGCAGGCATGAATCCTGCGGCCCAGCTGGCGATTATCAAGCAGCTGAGCAGGCATGAATCCTGCGGCCCAGCTGGCGATTATCAAGCAGATGAGCAGGCATGAATCCTGCGGCCCAGCTGGCGATTATCAAGCAGCTGAGCAGGCATGAATCCTGCGGCCCAGCTGGCGATTATCAAGCAGATGAGCAGGCATGAATCCTGCGGCCCAGCTGGCGATTATCAAGCGCAGATGAGCAGGCATGATCCTGCGGCCCAGCTGGCGATTATCAAGCAGATGAGCAGGGATGAATCCTGCGGCCCAGCTGGCGATTATCAAGCAGCTGAGCAGGCATGAATCCTGCGGCCCAGCTGGCGATTATCAAGCAGATGAGCAGGCATGAATCCTGCGGCCCAGCTGGCGATTATCAAGCAGCTGAGCAGGCATGAATCCTGCGGCCCAGCTGGCGATTATCAAGCAGATGAGCAGCGCATGAATCCTGCGGCCCAGCTGGCGATTATCAAGCAGATGAGCAGGCATGAATCCTGCGGCCCAGCTGGCGATTATCAAGCAGATGAGCAGGCATGAATCATGCGGCCCAGCTGGCGATTATCAAGCAGATGAGCAGGCATGAATCCTGCGGCCCAGCTGGCGATTATCAAGCAGATGAGAAGGCATGAATCCTGCGGCCCAGCTGGCGATTATCAAGCAGATGAGCAGGCATGAATCCTGCGGCCCAGCTGGCGATTATCAAGCAGATGAGCAGGCATGAATCCTGCGGCCCAGCTGGCGATTATCAAGCAGATGAGCAGGCATGAATCCTGCGGCCCAGCTGGCGATTATCAAGCAGATGAGCAGGCGCTAATCACGTAACTCAGCAGGCACTGATCACGTGGCTGTCATGCAGTGATCAGGTGACTGAGAGGCGCTGATCATGTGACTGCTGGCGATTATCAAGCAGCTCTCCTGCACGGATCATGTGCCTCAGCTGGCGAGAATCAAGCAGCTGAGCAGGCATGAATCCTGCGGCCCAGCTGGCGTTTATCAAGCAGATGAGCAGGCATGAATCCTGCGGCCCAGCTGGCGATTATCAAGCAGCTGAGCAGGCATGAATCCTGCGGCCCAGCTGGCGATTATCAAGCAGCTGAGCAGGCATGAATCCTGCGGCCCAGCTGGCGATTATCAAGCAGCTGAGCAGGCATGAATCCTGCGGCCCAGCTGGCGATTATCAAGCAGCTGAGCAGGCGCTAATCCCCGTAACTCAGCAGGCGATGATCACGTGGCTGTCAGGCATGAATCCTGATCAGGTGGCTTATCAGGCGCTGATCATGTGACTGCTCATGTGCGATTATCAAGCTGAGCAGGCGCGGATCCTGTGCCTCAGCTGGCGATTATCAAGCAGCTGAGCAGGCATGAATCCTGCGGCCCAGCTGGCGATTATCAAGCAGCTGAGCAGGCATGAATCCTGCGGCCCAGCTGGCGATTATCAAGCAGATGAGCAGGCATGAATCCTGCGGCCCAGCTGGCGTTTATCAAGCAGATGAGCAGGCATGAATCCTGCGGCCCTGCTGGCGATTATCAAGCAGCTGAGCAGGCATGAATCCTGCGGCCCAGCTGGCGATTATCAAGCAGATGAGCAGGCATGAATCCTGCGGCCCAGCTGGCGATTATCAAGCAGATGAGCAGGCATGAATCCTGCGGCCCAGCTGGCGATTATCAAGCAGCTGAGCAGGCATGAATCCTGCGGCCCAGCTGGCGATTATCATCGCAGATGAGCAGGCATGAATCCTGCGGCACAGCTGGCGATTATCAAGCAGATGAGCAGGCATGAATCCTGCGGCCCATCTGGCGATTATCAAGCAGATGAGCAGGCATAAATCATGCGACCCAGCTGGCGATTATCAAGCAGCTGAGCAGGCATGAATCCTGCGGCCCAGCTGGCGATTATCAAGCAGCTGAGCAGGCATGAATCCTGCGGCCCAGCTGGCGATTATCAAGCAGATGAGCAGGCAGGCATGAATCCTGCGGCCCAGCTGGCGATTATCAAGCAGCTGAGCAGGCATGAATCCTGCGGCCCAGCTGGCGATTATCAAGCAGCTGAGCAGGCATGAATCCTGCGGCCCAGCTGGCGATTATCAAGCAGCTGAGCACGCATGAATCCTGCGGCCCAGCTGGCGATTATCAAGCAGATGAGCAGGCATGAATCC
This sequence comes from Bos mutus, assembly GCF_027580195.1. Taxonomy (NCBI): domain Eukaryota; kingdom Metazoa; phylum Chordata; class Mammalia; order Artiodactyla; family Bovidae; genus Bos; species Bos mutus. Next base: position 10,136 of record NW_027218757.1, read on the forward strand.
TGCGGCCCAGCTGGCGATTATCAAGCAGATGAGCAGGCATGAATCCTGCGGCCCAGCTGGCGATTATCAAGCAGATGAGCAGGCATGAATCCTGCGGCCCTGGCGCTGGCGATTATCAAGCAGATGAGCAGGCATGAATCCTGCGGCCCAGCTGGCGATTATCAAGCAGATGAGCAGGCATGAATCCTGCGGCCCAGCTGGCGATTATCAAGCAGCTGAGCAGGCATGAATCCTGCGGCCCAGCTGGCGATTATCAAGCAGCTGAGCAGGCATGAATCCTGCGGCCCAGCTGGCGATTATCAAGCAGCTGAGCAGGCATGAATCCTGCGGCCCAGCTGGCGATTATCAAGCAAATGAGCAGGCATGAATCTGCGGCCCAGCTGGCGATTATCAAGCAGCTGAGCAGGCATGAATCCTGCGGCCCAGCTGGCGATTATCAAGCAGCTGAGCAGGCATGAATCCTGCGGCCCAGCTGGCGATTATCAAGCAAATGAGCAGGCATGAATCCTGCGGCCCAGCTGGCGATTATCAAGCAGATGAGCAGGCATGAATCCTGCGGCCCAGCTGGCGATTATCAAGCAGCTGAGCAGGCGTTAATCCTGTAACTCCGCAGGCACTGATCACGTGGCTGTCGCGCGTGATCAGGTGACTGAGCAGGCGCTGATCATGTGACTGCTCATGTGTTGATCAGGTAGCTCTCCTGAGCGGATCATGTGCCTCAGCAGGCAAGAATCCTGCAGCGATTATCAGCAGCTGAGGCATGAATCCTGCGGCCCAGCTGGCGATTATCAAGCAGATGAGCAGGCATGAATCCTGCGGCCCAGCTGGCGATTATCAAGCAGATGAGCAGGCATGAATCCTGCGGCCCAGCTGGCGATTATCAAGCAGCTGAGCAGGCATGAATCCTGCGGCCCAGCTGGCGATTATCAAGCAGATGAGCAGGCATGAATCATGCGGCCCAGCTGGCGATTATCAAGCAGATGAGCAGGCATGAATCCTGCGGCCCAGCTGGCGATTATCAAGCAGCTGAGCAGGCATGAATCCTGCGGCCCAGCTGGCGATTATCAAGCAGATGACCAGGCATGAATCCTGCGGCCCAGCTGGCGATTATCAAGCAGATGAGCAGGCGCTAATCACGTAACTCAGCAGGCACTGATCACGCGTTTATCAAGCGTGATCAGGTGGCAGAGGTGCTGATCGTGACTGCTCAGCTGGCGATGATCAGCAGCTGAGCAGGCACGGATCATGTGCCTCAGCAGGCGATTATCAAGCAGCTGAGCAGGCATGAATCCTGCGGCCCAGCTGGCGATTATCAAGCAGCTGAGCAGGCATGAATCCTGCGGCCCAGCTGGCGATTATCAAGCAGCTGAGCAGGCATGAATCCTGCGGCCAGCTGGCGATTATCAAGCAGATGAGCAGGCATGCATCCTGCGGCTCAGCTGGCGATTATCAAGCAGCTGAGCAGGCGCTAATCCGTAACTCAGCAGGCACTGATCACGTGTCTGTCAAGCAGATGATCAGGTGACTGAGAGGCGCTGATCATGTGACTGCTCATGTGCTTATCAGGCAGCTCTCAGGCACGGATCATGTGCCTCAGCAGGCGATTATCAAGCAGCTGAGCAGGCATGAATCCTGCGGCCCAGCTGGCGATTATCAAGCAGATGAGCAGGCATGAATCCTGCGGCCCAGCTGGCGATTATCAAGCAGATGAGCAGGCATGAATCCTGCGGCCCAGCTGGCGATTATCAAGCAGATGAGCAGGCATGAATCCTGCGGCCCAGCTGGCGATTATCAAGCAGCTGAGCAGGCATGAATCCTGCGGCCCAGCTGGCGATTATCAAGCAGATGAGCAGGCATGAATCCTGCGGCCCAGCTGGCGATTATCAAGCAGATGAGCAGGCATGATTCCTGCGGCCCAGCTGGCGATTATCAAGCAGATGAGCAGGCATGAATCCTGCGGCCCAGCTGGCGATTATCAAGCAGATGAGCAGGCATGAATCCTGCGGCCCAGCTGGCGATTATCAAGCAGCTGAGCAGGCATGAATCCTGCGGCCCAGCTGGCGTTTATCAAGCAGCTGAGCAGGCATGAATCCTGCGGCCCAGCTGGCGATTATCAAGCAGCTGAGCAGGCATGAATCCTGCGGCCCAGCTGGCGATTATCAAGCAGATGAGCAGGCATGAATCCTGCGGCCCAGCTGGCGATTATCAAGCAGATGAGCAGGCATGAATCCTGCGGCCCAGCTGGCGATTATCATGCAGATGAGCAGGCATGAATCCTGCGGCCCAGCTGGCGATTATCAAGCAGCTGAGCAGGCATGAATCCTGCGGCCCAGCTGGCGATTATCAAGCAGATGAGCAGGCATGAATCCTGCGGCCCAGCTGGCGATTATCAAGCAGATGAGCAGGCATGAATCCTGCGGCCCAGGGGCGATTATCAAGCAGCTGAGCAGGCATGAATCCTGCGGCCCAGCTGGCGATTATCAAGCAGCTGAGCAGGCATGAATCCTGCGGCCAAGCTGGCGATTATCAAGCAGAAGAGCAGGCATGAATCATGCGGCCCAGCTGGCGATTATCAAGCAGATGAGCAGGCATGCATCCTGCGCGCTCAGCTGGCGATTATCAAGCAGCTGAGCAGGCTTTAATCCTGTAACTCCGCAGGCACTGATCGCGTGGCTGTCATGCCGTGATCAGGTGACTGAAGGCGCTGATCATGTGACTGCTCATGCGTTGATCAGGCAGCTGAGCCTGCACGTATCATGTGCCTCAGCAGGCTATTATCAAGCAGCTGAGCAGGCATGAATCCTGCGGCCCAGCTGGCGATTATCAAGCAGATGAGCAGGCATGAATCCTGCGGCCCAGCTGGCGATTATCAAGCAGCTGAGCAGGCATGAATCCTGCGGCCCAGCTGGCGATTATCAAGCAGATGAGCAGGCATGAATCCTGCGGCCCAGCTGGCGATTATCAAGCAGATGAGCAGGCATGAATCCTCGGCCCAGCTGGCGATTATCAAGCAGCTGAGCAGGCATGAATCCTGCGGCCCAGCTGGCGATTATCAAGCAGATGAGCAGGCATGAATCCTGCGGCCCAGCTGGCGATTATCAAGCAGCTGAGCAGGCGCTAATCCCGTAACTCAGCAGGCACTGATCACGTGGCTGTCAAGCAGTGATCAGGTGACTGAGAGGTGCTGATCAGCTGGTGACTGCTCAAGTGCTGATGAGCAGGCACGGATCCTGTGCCTCAGCTGGCGATTATCAAGCAGCTGAGCAGGCATGAATCCTGCGCCCCCAATGGCGATTATCAAGCAACTGAGCAGGCATGAATCCTGGCCCAGCTGGCGATTATCAAGCAGGTGAGCAGGCATGAATCATGCGGCCCAGCTGGCGATTATCAAGCAGCTGAGCAGGCATGAATCATGCGGCCCAGTTGGCGATTATCAAGCAGATGAGCAGGCATGAATCCTGCGCCCAGCTGGCGATTATCAAGCAGATGAGCAGGCATGAATCCTGCGGCCCAGCTGGCGTTTATCAAGCAGCTGAGCAGGCATGAATCCTGCGGCCCAGCTGGCGATTATCAAGCAGATGAGCGCATGAATCATGCGGCCCAGCTGGCGATTATCAAGCAGATGAGCAGGCATGAATCCTGCGGCCCAGCTGGCGATTATCAAACAGCTGATGAGCGGCATGAATCCTGCGGCCCTGCTGGCGATTATCAAGCAGATGAGCAGGCATGAATCCTGCGGGCCAGCTGGCGATTATCAAGCAGGTGTGCAGGCATGAAATCTTGGGCCTAGCTGGCGATTATCAAGCAGCTGAGCAGGCATTAATCTGTGGCCCAGCTGGCGATTATCAAGCAGCTGATGAGCAGGCATGAATCCTGCGGCCCAGCTGGCGATTATCAAGCAGATGAGCAGGCATGCATCCTGTGGCTCAGCTGGCGATTATCAAGCAGCTGAGCAGGCGCTAATCCCGTAACTCAGCAGGCACTGATCACGTGGCTGTCATGCAGTGATCAGGTGACTGAGGCGCTGATCATGTGACTGCTCATGTGGCGATGATCAGGCAGCTCTCCTGCACGGATCCTGTGCCTCAGCTGGCGATTATCAAGCTGCTGAGCAGGCATGAATCTGCGGCCCAGCTGGCGATTATCAAGCAGATGAGCAGGCATGAATCACGCGGCCCAGCTGGCGATTACCAAGCAGATGAGCAGGCATGAATCCTGCGGCCCAGCTGGCGATTATCAAGCAGCTGAGCAGGCATGAATCCTGCGGCCCAGCTGGCGATTATCAAGCAGATGAGCAGGCATGAATCCTGCGGCCCAGCTGGCGATTATCAAGCAGATGAGCAGGCATGAATCCTGCGGCCCAGCTGGCGATTATCAAGCAGATGAGCAGGCATGAATCATGCGGCCCAGCTGGCGATTATCAAGCAGCTGAGCAGGCATGAATCCTGCGGCCCAGCTGGCGTTTATCAAGCAGATGAGCAGGCATGAATCCTGCGGCCCAGCTGGCGATTATCAAGCAGCTGAGCAGGCATGAATCCTGCGGCCCAGCTGGCGATTATCAAGCAGATGAGCAGGGATGAATCCTGCGGCCCAGCTGGCGATTATCAAGCAGCTGAGCAGGCATGAAACCTGCGGCCCAGCTGGCGATTATCAAGCAGCTGAGCAGGCATGAATCCTGCGGCCCAGCTGGCGATTATCAAGCAGATGATCAGGCATGAATCCTGCGGCCCAGCTGGCTATTATCAAGCAGATAGCAGGCATGAATCCTGCAGCCCAACTGGCGATTATCAAGCAGATGATCAGCCATGAAACCTGGGGCCCAGCCTGCGATTATCAAGCAGCTGAGCAGGCATGAATCCTGCGGCCCAGCTGGCGATTATCAAGCAGCTGAGCAGGCATGAATCCTGCGGCCCAGCTGGCGATTATCAAGCAGATGAGCAGGCATGAATCCTGCGGCCCAGCTGGCGATTATCAAGCAGCTGAGCAGGCATGAATCCTGCGGCCCAGCTGGCGATTATCAAGCAGGCTGAGCAGGCATGAATCCTGCGGCCCGGCTGGCGATTATCAAGCAGTCAAGCAGATGAGCAGGCATGAATCCTGCGGCCCAGCTGGCGATTATCAAGCAGGTGAGCAGGCATAGATCCTGCGGCCCGCTGGCGATTATCAAGCAGATGACAGGGCATGAATCCTGCGGCTCAGCTGGCGATTATCAGCAGATGAGCAGGCGTAATCCTGCGGCCCCAGCTGGCGATTATCAAGCTGATGTGCAGGCGCTGATCCTTGACTGGCCGGCGTTATCAGCTGGCGGGCTGCGGATATTTGCCCAGCTGGCGATTATCAAGCGGCTGAGCAGGCATGAATCATGCGGACCCGCGGTTATCAAGCAGC
>NW_027218758.1:0-3564 GCF_027580195.1 Bos mutus
ATTATCAAGCGAATGAGCAGGCAGGTATCCGCAGCGGCTCTGCTGGCGATTATCAAGCGAATGAGCAGGCAGGTGTCACGCGGCTCAGCTGGCGATTATCAAGCAGATGAGCAGGCAGGTGTCGCGCGGCTCCAGCTGGCGATTATCAAGCAGATGAGCAGGCAGGTGTGCCAGAGCTCAGCTGGCGATTATCAAGAAGCAGATGAGCGCGAGCAGGTGATCAGCGCAGGGCGGCTCAGCTGGCGATTATCAAGCAGATGAGCAGGCAGGTGGCAGGCTGTCGATTATCAAAGCAGATGAGCAGGCAGGTGTCAATCGGCTCAAGATTATCAAGCAGATGAGCAGGCAGAGGTGTCGCGTGGCTCAGCTGGCGATTATCAAGCAGATGAGCAGGCAGGTGTCGCGGCTCAGCTGGCGATTATCAAGCAGATGAGCAGGCAGGTGTCGCAGGCTCAGCTGGCGATTATCAGCAGAATGAGCAGGCAGGTGTCGCGCGGCTCAGCTGGCGATTATCAAACAGATGAGCAGGCAGGTGTCAGGCGGCTCAGCTGTACAATTATCAAGCAGATGAGCAGGCAGGTGTCGGGGCTCCCGGCGATTATCAACAGATGAGCAGGCAGGTGTCAGCCAGCGGCTCAGCTGGCGATTATCAAGCAGATGGGCAGGCAGGTGTCGCGCGGCTCAGCTGGCGATTATCAAGCAGATGAGCAGGCAGGTGTCGCGCGCGGCTCAGCTGGCGATTATCAAGCAGATGAGCAGGCAGGTGTGTCGCGGCTCAGTTGGCGATTATCAAGCGAATGAGCAGGCAGGTGTCGCGGCTCAGCTGGCGATTATCAAGCAGATGAGCAGGCAGGTGTCGCGGCGGCTCAGCTGGCGATTATCAAGCAGATGAGCAGGCAGGTGTCGCGGCGGCTCAGCTGGCGATTATCAAGCAGATGAGCAGGCAGGTGTCCAGCGCGGCTCAGTTTAGCGATTATCAAGCAGATGAGCAGGGCAGGTGTCGCGCGGCTCAGCTGGCGATTATCAAGCAGATGAGCAGGCAGGTGTCGCGGGGCTCAGCTGTCGATTATCAAGCAGATGAGCAGGCAGGTGTCGGCGGCTCAGCTGGCGATTATCAAGCAGATGAGCAGGCAGGTGTCCGTGGCTCAGCTAGCGTTATCAAGCAGATGAGCAGGAAGGTGTCGCGCGGCTCAGCTGGCGATTATCAAACAGATGAGCAGGCAGGTGTCGCGCGGCTCAGCTAAGCGATTATCAAGCAGATGAGCAGGCAGGTGTCGCGCGGCTCAGCTGCCGATTATCAAGCAGAATGAGCAGGCAGGTGTCAAGGCTCAGTCATTTGATTATCAAATCAGATGAGCAGGCAGGTGTATCGAGGCTCAGCTGGCGATTATCAAGCAGATGAGCAGGCAGGTGTCAGCGCGGCTCAGCTGGCGATTATCAAGCAGATGAGCAGGCAGGTGTCGCGTGGCTCAGCTGGCGATTATCAAGCAGATGAACAGGCGGGTTGCGGCTCAGCTGGCGATTATCAAGCAGATGAGCAGGCAGGTGTCAGCGGCTCAGCTGGCGATTATCAAGCAGATGAGCAGGCAGGTGTCCGCAGCGGCTCAGCTGGCGATTATCAAGCAGATGAACAGGCAGGTGTCGCGCGGCTCAGCTGGCGATTATCAGGCAGATGAACAGGCAGGTGTCGCGCGGCTCAGCTGGCGATTATCAAGCAGATGAGCAGGCAGGTGTTGCGGCTCAGCTGTCGATTATCAAGCAGATGAGCAGGCAGGTGTCGGCTGGCTCAGCTGGCGATTATCAAGCAGATGAGCAGGCAGGTGTCGCGCGGCTCAGCTGTCGATTATCAAGCAGATGAGCAGGCAGGTGTCAAGCGGCTCAGCTGGCGATTATCAAGCAGATGAGCAGGCGGGTGTCGCGCGGCTCAGCTGGCGATTATCAAGCAGATGAGCAGGCAGGTGTTTGCAAGCGGCTCAGCTGGCGATTATCAAGCAGATGAGCAGGCAGGTGTCGTGCGGCTCAGCTGGCGATTATCAAGCAGATGAAGCAGGCAGGTGTCGCGCGGCTCAGCTGGCGATTATCAAGCAGATGAGCAGGCAGGTGTCACGCGGCTCAGCTACTCGATTATCAAGCAGATGAACAGGCAGGTGTCGGCGTGGCTCAGCTGGCGATTATCAAGCAGATGAGCAGGCGGTGTCGCGCGGCTCAGCTGGCGATTATCAAGCAGATGAGCAGGCAGGTGTCAGCAGCGGCTCAGCTGGCGATTATCAAGCAGATGAGCAGGCAGATGAGCTCAGCTGGGTATCAAGCGATGAGCAGGCAGGTGTCGCGCTCAGCTAAGCGATTATCAAGAGATGAGCAGGCAGGTGTCCAGCGGCTCAGCTGGCGATTATCAAGCAGATGAGCAGGCAGGTGTCGCGCGGCTCAGCTGGCGATTATCAAGCAGATGAGCAGGCAGGTGTCGCGTGGCTCAGCTTTCGATTATCAAGCAGATGAGCAGGCAGGTGTCCGCGCGGCTCAGCTGGCGATTATCAAGCAGATGAGCAGGCAGGTGTCGCGCGGCTCAGCTGGCGATTATCAAACAGATGAGCAGGCAGGTGTGGCGCGGCTCAGCTTTCGATTATCAAGCAGATGAGCAGGCAGGTGTCATCGCGGCTCAGCTGGCGATTATCAAGCAGATGAACAGGCAGGTGTCGCGGCGACTCAGCTGGCGATTATCAAGCAGATGAGCAGGCAGGTGTCGCGCAGTGGCAGCTGGCGATTATCAAGCAGATGAGCAGGCAGGTGTGCGCGCGGCTCAGCTGGCGATTATCAAGCAGATGAGCAGGCAGGTGTCGCGCTCAGCTCAGCTAAGCGATTATCAAGCAGATGAGCAGGCAGGTGTCTCGGCGGCTCAGTTGTCGATTATCAAGCAATGAGCAGGCAGGTGTCGGCGCGGCTCAGCTGGCGATTATCAAGCAGATGAGCAGGCAGGTGTCGCGGCGCGGCTCAGCTGGCGATTATCAGAAGCAGGCGGGTGAGCGGCTCAGCTGGCGATTATCAAGCGGATGAGCAGGCAGGTGTCGCGCGGCTCAGCTGGCGATTATCAAGCAGATGAGCAGGCAGGTGTCGCGCGGCTCAGCTGGCGATTATCAAGCAGATGAGCAGGCAGGTGTCGCGCGGCTCAGCTGGCGTATATCAAGCAGATGAGCAGGCAGGTGTCGCGCTGGCTCATTTTCGATTATCAAGCAGATGAGCAGGCAGGTGTCGCGCGGCTCAGCTGGCGATTATCAAGCAGATGAGCAGGCAGGTGTCGCGCGGCTCAGCTATCGATTATCAAGCAGATGAGCAGGCAGGTGTCACGCGGCTCAGCTGGCGATTATCAAGCAGATGAGCAGGCAGGTGTCGCGCGGCTCAGCTGGCGATTATCAAGCAGATGAGCAGGCAGGTGTCGCGCGGCTCAGCTGGCGATTATCAAGCAGATGAGCAGGCAGGTGTCGCGGCTCAGCTGGTGATTATCAAGCAGATGAGCAGGCGGGTGTCGCCTTGCGGCTCAGCTGGCGATTATCAAGCAGATGAACAGGC
>NW_027218759.1:0-14690 GCF_027580195.1 Bos mutus
TTATCAAGCAGATGAGCGGGCAGGTGTCGCGTGGCTCAGCTGGCGATTATCAAGCAGATGAGCGGGCAGGTGTCGTGGCTCAGCTGGCGATTATCAAGCAGATGATGGCGGGCAGGTGTCGCATGGCTCAGCTGGCGATTATCAGGCAGATGGCGGGCAGGTGTCGCGCGCGGCTCAGCTGGCGATTATCAAGCAGATGAGCGGGCAGGTGTCGCGTGGCTCAGCTGGCGATTATCAAGCAGATGGCGGGCAGGTGTCGCGCGGCTCAGCTGGCGATTATCAAGCAGATGGCGGGCAGGTGTCGCGTGGCTCAGCTGGCGATTATCAAGCAGATGAGCGGGCAGGTGTCGCAGGCTCAGCTGGCGATTATCAAGCAGATGGCGGGCAGGTGCGCGCGCTGGCTCAGCTGGCGATATCAAGCAGAGCGGCGGGTGTGTGCGAGGCTCAGCTGGCGATTATCAAGCAGATGGCGGGCAGGTGTCTCAGCGGCTCAGCTGGCGATTATCAAGCAGATGAGCGGGCAGGGTGTCGCGTGGCTCAGCTGGCGATTATCAAGCAGATGAGCGGGCAGGTGTCGCGTGGCTCAGCTGGCGATTATCAAGCAGATGAGCGGGCAGGTGTCGCGGCGGCTCAGCTGGCGATTATCAAGCAGATGAGCGGGCAGGTGTCGCGCGGCTCAGCTGGCGATTATCAAGCAGATGGCGGGCAGGTGTGTCGTGTGGCTCAGCTGGCGATTATCAAGCAGATGAGCGGGCAGGTGTCGCGTGGCTCAGCTGGCGATTATCAAGCAGATGGCGGGCAGGTGTCGCGTGGCTCAGCTGGCGATTATCAAGCAGATGAGCGGGCAGGTGTCGCGTGGCTCAGCTGGCGATTATCAAGCAGATGGCGGGCAGGTGTCGCGCGGCTCAGCTGGATTATCAAGCAGATGAGCGGGCAGGGTGTCGCGTGGCTCAGCTGGCGATTATCAAGCAGATGGCGGGCAGGTGTGCGCGCGCGGCTCAGCTGGCGATTATCAAGCAGATGGCGGGCAGGTGTCGCGTGGCTCAGCTGGCGATTATCAAGCAGATGGCGGGCAGGTGTCGCGTGGCTCAGCTGGCGATTATCAAGCAGATGAGCGGGCAGGTGTCGCGCGGCTCAGCTGGCGATTATCAAGCAGATGAGCGGGCAGGTGTCGCGGGGCTCAGCTGGCGAATATCAAGCAGATGAGCGGGCAGGTGTCGCGTGGCTCAGCTGGCGATTATCAAGCAGATGAGCGGGCAGGTGTCGCGTGGCTCAGCTGGCGATTATCAAGCAGATGGCGGGCAGGTGTCGCGTGGCGGCTCAGCTGGCGATTATCAAGCAGATGGCGGGCAGGTGTCGCGCGGCTCAGCTGGCGATTATCAAGCAGATGAGCGGGCAGGTGTCGTGCGGCTCAGCTGGCGATTATCAAGCAGATGGCGGGCAGGTGTCGCGTGGCTCAGCTGGCGATTATCAAGCAGATGAGCGGGCAGGTGTCGCGCTGCTCAGCTGGCGATTATCAAGCAGATGGCGGGCAGGTGTCGCGCTGGCTCAGCTGGCGATTATCAAGCAGATGAGCGGGCAGGTGTCGCGTGGCTCAGCTGGCGATTATCAAGCAGATGAGCGGGCAGGTGTCGCGCGGCGGCTCAGCTGGCGATTATCAAGCAGATGAGCGGGCAGGTGTCGCGTGGCTCAGCTGGCGATTATCAAGCAGATGGCGGGCAGGTGTCGCGGGGCTCAGCTGGCGATTATCAAGCAGATGGCGGGCAGGTGTGTCGCGCGGCTCAGCTGGCGATTATCAAGCAGATGGCGGGCAGGTGTCGCGTGGCTCAGCTGGCGATTATCAAGCAGATGGCGGGCAGGTGTCGCGCGGCTCAGCTGGCGATTATCAAGCAGATGGCGGGCAGGTGTCTCGTGGCTCAGCTGGCGATTATCAAGCAGATGGCGGGCAGGTGTCGCGTGGCTCAGCTGGCGATTATCAAGCAGATGGCGGGCAGGTGTCGCGTGGCTCAGCTGGCGATTATCAAGCAGATGAGCGGGCAGGTGTCGTCGTGGGGCTCAGCTGGCGATTATCAAGCAGATGGCGGGCAGGTGTCGCGGGGCTCAGCTGGCGATTATCAAGCAGATGAGCGGGCAGGTGTCGCGTGGCTCAGCTGGCGATTATCAAGCAGATGAGCGGGCAGGTGTCGCGTGGCTCAGCTGGCGATTATCAAGCAGATGGCGGGCAGGTGTCGCGCGCGGCTCAGCTGGCGATTATCAAGCAGATGAGCGGGCAGGTGTCGCGTGGCTCAGCTGGCGATTATCAAGCAGATGGCGGGCAGGTGTGTCGCGGCTCAGCTGGCGATTATCAAGCAGATGAGCGGGCAGGTGTCGCGAGGCTCAGCTGGCGATTATCAAGCAGATGGCGGGCAGGTGTCGCGTGGGCTCAGCTGGCGATTATCAAGCAGATGGCGGGCAGGTGTCGCGTGGCTCAGCTGGCGATTATCAAGCAGATGGCGGGCAGGTGTCGCGTGGCTCAGCTGGCGATTATCAAGCAGATGGCGGGCAGGTGTCGCGTGGCTCAGCTGGCGATTATCAAGCAGATGAGCGGGCAGGTGTCGCGGGGCTCAGCTGGCGATTATCAAGCAGATGGCGGGCAGGTGTCGCGCGGCTCAGCTGGCGATTATCAAGCAGATGGCGGGCAGGTGTCGCGTGGCTCAGCTGGCGATTATCAAGCAGATGAGCGGGCAGGTGTCGCGTGGCTCAGCTGGCGATTATCAAGCAGATGGCGGGCAGGTGTCGCGTGGCTCAGCTGGCGATTATCAAGCAGATGAGCGGGGCAGGTGTCGCGGCTCAGCTGGCGATTATCAAGCAGATGAGCGGGCAGGTGTCGCGTGGCTCAGCTGGCGATTATCAAGCAGATGAGCGGGCAGGTGTCGCGTGGCTCAGCTGGCGATTATCAAGCAGATGGCGGGCAGGTGTCGCGCGGCTCAGCTGGCGATTATCAAGCAGATGAGCGGGCAGGTGTCGTGTGGCTCAGCTGGCGATTATCAAGCAGATGAGCGGGCAGGTGTCGCGTGGCTCAGCTGGCGATTATCAAGCAGATGGCGGGCAGGTGTCGCGCGCGGCTCAGCTGGCGATTATCAAGCAGATGAGCGGGCAGGTGTCGCGTGGCTCAGCTGGCGATTATCAAGCAGATGGCGGGCAGGTGTCGCGTGGCTCAGCTGGCGATTATCAAGCAGATGAGCGGGCAGGTGTCGCGCTGGCTCAGCTGGCGATTATCAAGCAGATGGCGGGCAGGTGTCGTCGTGGCTCAGCTGGCGATTATCAAGCAGATGAGCGGGCAGGTGTCGCGCGGCTCAGCTGGCGATTATCAAGCAGATGGCGGGCAGGTGTCGCGTGGCTCAGCTGGCGATTATCAAGCAGATGAGCGGGCAGGTGTGTGTCGCGGGCTCAGCTGGCGATTATCAAGCAGATGGCGGGCAGGTGTCGCGTGGCTCAGCTGGCGATTATCAAGCAGATGAGCGGGCAGGTGTCGCGTGGCTCAGCTGGCGATTATCAAGCAGATGAGCGGGCAGGTGTCGCGTGGCTCAGCTGGCGATTATCAAGCAGATGGCGGGCAGGTGTCGCGGCGGCTCAGCTGGCGATTATCAAGCAGATGGCGGGCAGGTGCGTGGCTCAGCTGGCGATTATCAAGCAGATGAGCGGGCAGGTGTCGCGTGGCTCAGCTGGCGATTATCAAGCAGATGGCGGGCAGGTGTGTCGCGGCTCAGCTGGCGATTATCAAGCAGATGGCGGGGGGTGTCTCGCGTGGCTCAGCTGGCGATTATCAAGCAGATGGCGGGCGGGTGTCGGCGCGGCTCAGCTGGCGATTATCAAGCAGATGAGCGGGCAGGTGTCGCGTGGCTCAGCTGGCGATTATCAAGCAGATGGCGGGCAGGTGTCGCGTGGCTCAGCTGGCGATTATCAAGCAGATGAGCGGGCAGGTGTGCGCGGCTCAGCTGGCGATTATCAAGCAGATGAGCGGGCAGGTGTCGCGTGGCTCAGCTGGCGATTATCAAGCAGATGGCGGGCAGGTGTCGCGCGGCTCAGCTGGCGATTATCAAGCAGATGAGAGCGGGCAGGTGTCGCGTGGCTCAGCTGGCGATTATCAAGCAGATGAGCGGGCAGGTGTCGCGCGGCTCAGCTGGCGATTATCAAGCAGATGGCGGGCAGGTGTCGCGTGGCTCAGCTGGCGATTATCAAGCAGATGGCGGGCAGGTGTCGTCGTGGCTCAGCTGGCGATTATCAAGCAGATGAGCGGGCAGGTGTCGCGTGGCTCAGCTGGCGATTATCAAGCAGATGGCGGGCAGGTGTCGCGTGGCTCAGCTGGCGATTATCAAGCAGATGGCGGGCAGGTGTCGCGCGGCTCAGCTGGCGATTATCAAGCAGATGGCGGGCAGGTGTCGGGCTCAGCTGGCGATTATCAAGCAGATGGCGGGCAGGTGTCGCGTGGCTCAGCTGGCGATTATCAAGCAGATGGCGGGCAGGTGTCGCGCGGCTCAGCTGGCGATTATCAAGCAGATGAGCGGGCAGGTGTCGCGTGGCTCAGCTGGCGATTATCAAGCAGATGAGCGGGCAGGTGTCGCGTGGCTCAGCTGGCGATTATCAAGCAGATGAGCGGGCAGGTGTCGCGTGGCTCAGCTGGCGATTATCAAGCAGATGAGCGGGCAGGTGTCGCGCTGGCTCAGCTGGCGATTATCAAGCAGATGGCGGGCAGGTGTCGCGTGGCTCAGCTGGCGATTATCAAGCAGATGAGCGGGCAGGTGTCGCGTGGCTCAGCTGGCGATTATCAAGCAGATGGCGGGCAGGTGTCGCGGGCTCAGCTGGCGATTATCAAGCAGATGAGCGGGCAGGTGTCGCGCGGCTCAGCTGGCGATTATCAAGCAGATGGCGGGCAGGTGTCGTGTGCGGCTCAGCTGGCGATTATCAAGCAGATGAGCGGGCAGGTGTCGCGCGGCTCAGCTGGCGATTATCAAGCAGATGGCGGGCAGGTGTCGCGTGGCTCAGCTGGCGATTATCAAGCAGATGGCGGGCAGGTGTCGCGCGGCTCAGCTGGCGATTATCAAGCAGATGGCGGGCAGGTGTCGCGCTGGCTCAGCTGGCGATTATCAAGCAGATGAGCGGGCAGGTGTCGCGGGGCTCAGCTGGCGATTATCAAGCAGATGAGCGGGCAGGTGTCGCGCGGCTCAGCTGGCGATTATCAAGCAGATGAGCGGGCAGGTGTCGCGTGGCTCAGCTGGCGATTATCAAGCAGATGAGCGGGCAGGTGTCGCGTGGCTCAGCTGGCGATTATCAAGCAGATGGCGGGCAGGTGTGTCGCGTGGCTCAGCTGGCGATTATCAAGCAGATGAGCGGGCAGGTGTCGCGTGGCTCAGCTGGCGATTATCAAGCAGATGAGCGGGCAGGTGTCGCGAGGCTCAGCTGGCGATTATCAAGCAGATGAGCGGGCAGGTGTCGCGTGGCTCAGCTGGCGATTATCAAGCAGATGAGGGGGCAGGTGTCGCGCGGCTCAGCTGGCGATTATCAAGCAGATGAGCGGGCAGCAGGTGTCGCGTGGCTCAGCTGGCGATTATCAAGCAGATGAGCGGGCAGGTGTCGCGTGGCTCAGCTGGCGATTATCAAGCAGATGAGCGGGCAGGTGTCGCGTGGCTCAGCTGGCGATTATCAAGCAGATGAGCGGGCAGGTGTCGCGCGGCTCAGCTGGCGATTATCAAGCAGATGGCGGGCAGGTGTCGCGCGGCTCAGCTGGCGATTATCAAGCAGATGGCGGGCAGGTGTCGCGCGGCTCAGCTGGCGATTATCAAGCAGATGGCGGGCAGGGTGTCGCGTGGCTCAGCTGGCGATTATCAAGCAGATGGCGGCAGGGTGTCGCGCTGGCTCAGCTGGCGATTATCAAGCAGATGGCGGGCAGGTGTTCGCGCTGGCTCAGCTGGCGATTATCAAGCAGATGAGCGGGCAGGTGTCGCGCGGCTCAGCTGGCGATTATCAAGCAGATGGCGGGCAGGTGTCGCGTGGCTCAGCTGGCGATTATCAAGCAGATGGCGGGCAGGTGTCGCGCGGCTCAGCTGGCGATTATCAAGCAGATGGCGGGCAGGTGTCGCGCGGCTCAGCTGGCGATTATCAAGCAGATGGCGGGCAGGTGTCGCGGGGCTCAGCTGGCGATTATCAAGCAGATGGCGGGCAGGTGTCGCGCGGCTCAGCTGGCGATTATCAAGCAGATGGCGGGCGGGTGTGCGCGCGGCTCAGCTGGCGATTATCAAGCAGATGAGCGGGCAGGGGTGTCGGCGGCTCAGCTGGCGATTATCAAGCAGATGGCGGGCAGGTGTGCGAGCGGCTCAGCTGGCGATTATCAAGCAGATGGCGGGCAGGTGTCGCGTGGCTCAGCTGGCGATTATCAAGCAGATGGCGGGCAGGTGTCGCGTGGGGCTCAGCTGGCGATTATCAAGCAGATGAGCAGGCGGGGCAGGTGCGGGGCTCAGCTGGCGATTATCAAGCAGATGAGCGGGCAGGTGTCGCGAGGCTCAGCTGGCGATTATCAAGCAGATGAGCGGGCAGGTGTCGCGTGGCTCAGCTGGCGATTATCAAGCAGATGAGCGGGCAGGTGTCGCGCGGCTCAGCTGGCGATTATCAAGCAGATGAGCGGGCAGGTGTCGCGTGGCTCAGCTGGCGATTATCAAGCAGATGAGCGGGCAGGTGTGCGCGGCTCAGCTGGCGATTATCAAGCAGATGGCGGGCAGGTGTCGTCGCGGGCTCAGCTGGCGATTATCAAGCAGATGGCGGGCAGGTGTCGCGTGGCTCAGCTGGCGATTATCAAGCAGATGGCGGGCAGGTGTCGCGGGCTCAGCTGGCGATTATCAAGCAGATGAGCGGGCAGGTGTCGCGCGGCTCAGCTGGCGATTATCAAGCAGATGAGCGGGCAGGTGTCACGTGGCTCAGCTGGCGATTATCAAGCAGATGGCGGGCAGGTGTCGCGTGGCTCAGCTGGCGATTATCAAGCAGATGAGCGGGCAGGTGTCGCGCGGCTCAGCTGGCGATTATCAAGCAGATGGCGGGCAGGTGTCGCGCGGCTCAGCTGGCGATTATCAAGCAGATGGCGGGCAGGTGTCGCGCGGCTCAGCTGGCGATTATCAAGCAGATGGCGGGGCTCAGGGGTGGCGCGGGGCTCAGCTGGCGATTATCAAGCAGATGAGCGGGCAGGTGTCGCGCTGCTCAGCTGGCGATTATCAAGCAGATGGCGGGCAGGTGTCGCGCGGCTCAGCTGGCGATTATCAAGCAGATGGCGGGCAGGTGTCGCGTGGCTCAGCTGGCGATTATCAAGCAGATGGCGGGCAGGTGTCGCGGGGCTCAGCTGGCGATTATCAAGCAGATGGCGGGCAGGTGCTGCGTGGCTCAGCTGGCGATTATCAAGCAGATGATGGCGGGCAGGTGTCGCGAGGCTCAGCTGGCGATTATCAAGCAGATGGCGGGCAGGTGTCGCCGTGGCTCAGCTGGCGATTATCAAGCAGATGGCGGGCAGGTGTCGCGTGGCTCAGCTGGCGATTATCAAGCAGATGGCGGGCAGGTGTCGTCGCGGCTCAGCTGGCGATTATCAAGCAGATGAGCGGGCAGGTGTCCCGTGGCTCAGCTGGCGATTATCAAGCAGATGGCGCAGGGTGTGCGCGGCTCAGCTGGCGATTATCAAGCAGATGGCGGGCAGGTGTCGCGCGGCTCAGCTGGCGATTATCAAGCAGATGAGCGGGCAGGTGTCGCGCGGCTCAGCTGGCGATTATCAAGCAGATGGCGGGCAGGTGTGGCGTGGCTCAGCTGGCGATTATCAAGCAGATGGCGGGCAGGTGTCGCGTGGCTCAGCTGGCGATTATCAAGCAGATGGCGGGCAGGTGTGTCGCGTGGCTCAGCTGGCGATTATCAAGCAGATGAGCGGGCAGGTGTCGCGTGGCTCAGCTGGCGATTATCAAGCAGATGAGCGGGCAGGTGTCGCGCGCGGCTCAGCTGGCGATTATCAAGCAGATGGCGGGCAGGTGTCGCGCGGCTCAGCTGGCGATTATCAAGCAGATGGCGGGCAGGTGTCGCGCGGCTCAGCTGGCGATTATCAAGCAGATGAGCGGGCAGGTGTCGCGCGGCTCAGCTGGCGATTATCAAGCAGATGGCGGGCAGGTGTGCGCGTGGCTCAGCTGGCGATTATCAAGCAGATGGCGGGCAGGTGTCGCGCGGCTCAGCTGGCGATTATCAAGCAGATGGCGGGCAGGTGTCGCGCGCGTGGCTCAGCTGGCGATTATCAAGCAGATGGCGGGCAGGTGTCGCGCGGCTCAGCTGGCGATTATCAAGCAGATGAGCGGGCAGGTGTCGCGTGGCTCAGCTGGCGATTATCAAGCAGATGGCGGGCAGGTGTGTCGGGTGGCTCAGCTGGCGATTATCAAGCAGATGAGCGGGCAGGTGTCGCGTGGCTCAGCTGGCGATTATCAAGCAGATGGCGGGCAGGTGTCGCGCGGCTCAGCTGGCGATTATCAAGCAGATGAGCGGGCAGGTGTCGCGCTGGCTCAGCTGGCGATTATCAAGCAGATGAGCGGGCAGGTGTCGCGCGGCTCAGCTGGCGATTATCAAGCAGATGAGCGGGCAGGTGTCGCGTGGCTCAGCTGGCGATTATCAAGCAGATGAGCGGGCAGGTGTCGCGCGGCTCAGCTGGCGATTATCAAGCAGATGAGCGGGCAGGTGTCGCGTGGCTCAGCTGGCGATTATCAAGCAGATGAGCGGGCAGGTGTCGCGCGGCTCAGCTGGCGATTATCAAGCAGATGAGCGGGCAGGTGTCGCGCGGCTCAGCTGGCGATTATCAAGCAGATGAGCGGGCAGGTGTCGCGTGGCTCAGCTGGCGATTATCAAGCAGATGAGCGGGCAGGTGTCGCGGGGCTCAGCTGGCGATTATCAAGCAGATGAGCGGGCAGGTGTCGCGCAGCTCAGCTGGCGATTATCAAGCAGATGAACGGGCAGGTGTCGCGGGGCTCAGCTGGCGATTATCAAGCAGATGGGCGGGCAGGTGTCGCGCGGCTCCCCTGGCGATTATGAAGCAGATGAGCGCGGGCAGTATTCGGGCGGCTCAGCTGGCAATTATCAAGCAGATGGCGCGGGCAGGTGTCGCGTGGCTCAGCTGGCGATTATCAAGCAGATGAGCGGGCAGGTGTGTGGCGCGCGGCTCAGCTGGCGATTATCAAGCAGATGGCGGGCAGGTGTCGTGTGGCTCAGCTGGCGATTATCAAGCAGATGGCGGGCAGGTGTCGCGTGGCTCACCTGGCGATTATCAAGCAGATGAGCCGGCAGGTGTCGTGGGGCTCAGCTGGCGATTATCAAGCAGATGCAGCGGGCGGGCAGGTCTCCGGGCTCAGCTGGCGATTATCAAGCAGATGGCGGGCAGGTGTGCGTGTGGCTCAGCTGGCGATTATCAAGCAGATGAGCGGGGCAGGTGTCGCGGCTCAGCTGGCGATTATCAAGCAGATGAGCGGGCAGGTGTCGGCGCGGCTCAGCTGGCGATTATCAAGCAGATGAGCGGGCAGGTGTCGCGTGCGGCTCAGCTGGCGATTATCAAGCAGATGATGGCGGGCAGGTGTCGCGTGGCTCAGCTGGCGATTATCAAGCAGATGAGCGGGCAGGGTGTCGCGCGTGGCTCAGCTGGCGATTATCAAGCAGATGGCGGGCAGGTGTCGCGAGGCTCAGCTGGCGATTATCAAGCAGATGCGGGCGGGCAGGTGTCGCGTGGCTCAGCTGGCGATTATCAAGCAGATGAGCGGGCAGGTGCTCACGTGGCTCAGCTGGCGATTATCAAGCAGATGGCGGGCAGGTGTCGCGTGGCTCAGCTGGCGATTATCAAGCAGATGAGCGGGCAGGTGTCGCGGGGCTCAGCTGGCGATTATCAAGCAGATGAGCGGCAGGTGTCGTGTGGCTCAGCTGGCGATTATCAAGCAGATGAGCGGGCAGGTGTCGCGGGCTCAGCTGGCGATTATCAAGCAGATGGCGGGCAGGTGTCGCGGGGCTCAGCTGGCGATTATCAAGCAGATGGCGGGCAGGTGTCGCGCGGCTCAGCTGGCGATTATCAAGCAGATGGCGGGCAGGTGTCGCGTGGCTCAGCTGGCGATTATCAAGCAGATGGCGGGCAGGTGTGCGGGGCTCAGCTGGCGATTATCAAGCAGATGGCGGGCAGGTGTCGCAGCGGCTCAGCTGGCGATTATCAAGCAGATGAGCGGGCAGGTGTCGCGTGGCTCAGCTGGCGATTATCAAGCAGATGGCGGGCAGGTGTCGCGTGGCTCAGCTGGCGATTATCAAGCAGATGAGCGGGCGGGGTGTCGCGCGGCTCAGCTGGCGATTATCAAGCAGATGGCGGGCAGGGTGTCGCGCGGCTCAGCTGGCGATTATCAAGCAGATGGCGGGCAGGTGTCGCGTGGCTCAGCTGGCGATTATCAGGCAGATGGCGGCGGGCAGGTGTCGCGCAGGCTCAGCTGGCGATTATCAAGCAGATGGCGGGCAGGTGTCGCAGGTGGCGCGGCTCAGCTGGCGATTATCAAGCAGATGAGCGGGCAGGTGTCGCGCGCGGCTCAGCTGGCGATTATCAAGCAGATGGCGGGCAGGTGTCATGCGTGGCTCAGCTGGCGATTATCAAGCAGATGAGCGGGCAGGTGTCGCGTGGCTCAGCTGGCGATTATCAAGCAGATGGCGGGCAGGTGTCGCGGCTCAGCTGGCGATTATCAAGCAGATGGCGGGCAGGTGTCGCGCGGCTCAGCTGGCGATTATCAAGCAGATGAGCGGGCAGGTGTCGCGCGGCTCAGCTGGCGATTATCAAGCAGATGGCGGGCAGGTGTCATGGCTCAGCTGGCGATTATCAAGCAGATGAGCGGCAGGTGTCGCGCGGCTCAGCTGGCGATTATCAAGCAGATGGCGGGCAGGTGTCTCGCGGCTCAGCTGGCGATTATCAAGCAGATGGCGGGCAGGTGTCGCATGGCTCAGCTGGCGATTATCAAGCAGATGGCGGGCAGGTGTGGCGCGGCTCAGCTGGCGATTATCAAGCAGATGAGCGGGCAGGTGTCGCGCGGGCTCAGCTGGCGATTATCAAGCAGATGGCGGGCAGGTGTCGCGCGGCTCAGCTGGCGATTATCAAGCAGATGGCGGGCAGGTGGTGTCGCGAGGCTCAGCTGGCGATTATCAAGCAGATGGCGGGCAGGTGGCTCGCTGCTCAGCTGGCGATTATCAAGCAGATATCAGGCAGGCGGGCAGGTGTCGCGTGGCGGCTCAGCTGGCGATTATCAAGCAGATGGCGGGCAGGTGTCGCGTGGCTCAGCTGGCGATTATCAAGCAGATGAGCGGGCAGGTGTCGCGTGGCGGCTCAGCTGGCGATTATCAAGCAGATGGCGGGCAGGTGTCGCATGGCTCAGCTGGCGATTATCAAGCAGATGAGCGGGCAGGTGTCGCGTGGCTCAGCTGGCGATTATCAAGCAGATGGCGGCAGGCAGGTGTCGCGCGGCTCAGCTGGCGATTATCAAGCAGATGAGCGGGCAGGTGTCGTGTGGCTCAGCTGGCGATTATCAAGCAGATGAGCGGGCAGGTGTCGCGCGGCTCAGCTGGCGATTATCAAGCAGATGAGCGGGCAGGTGTCGCGTGGCTCAGCTGGCGATTATCAAGCAGATGGCGGGCAGGTGTCGCGTGGCTCAGCTGGCGATTATCAAGCAGATGGCGGGCAGGTGCCGCGCGGCTCAGCTGGTGATTATCAAGCAGATGAGCGGGTGGGTGCCACGTGGCTCAGCTAGCGATTATCAAGCAGATGAGTGGGCAGGTGTCGCGGGTTTCAGCTGGCGATTATAAAGCAGATGGCGGGCAGGTGTCGCGTGGCTCAGCTGGCGATTATCAAGCAGATGAGCGGGCAGGTGGTCAGCGCGTGGCTCAGCTGGCGATTATCAAGCAGATGAGCGGGCAGGTGTCGCGTGTGGCTCAGCTGGCGATTATCAAGCAGATGGCGGGCAGGTGTCGCGTGGCTCAGCTGGCGATTATCAAGCAGATGAGCGGGCAGGTGTCGCGCTGGCTCAGCTGGCGATTATCAAGCAGATGGCGGGCAGGTGTTGCGTGGCTCAGCTGGCGATTATCAAGCAGATGATGAGCGGGCAGGGGTCGCGTGGCTGAGCTGGCGATTATCAAGCAGATGAGCGGGCAGGTGTCGTTGCTCGGCTCAGCTGGCGATTATCAAGCAGATGGCGGGCAGGTGTCCCGTGGCTCAGCTGGCGATTATCAAGCAGATGAGCGGGCAGGTGTCGCGTGGCTCAGCTGGCGATTATCAAGCAGATGAGCGGGCAGGTGTCGCGAGGCTCAGCTGGCGATTATCAAGCAGATGGCGGGCAGGTGTTCGCGGGGCTCAGCTGGCGATTATCAAGCAGATGAGCGGGCAGGTGTCGCGCGGCTCAGCTGGCGATTATCAAGCAGATGGCGGGCAGGTGTCGTGCGGCTCAGCTGGCGATTATCAAGCAGATGAGCGGGCAGGTGTCGCGAGGCTCAGCTGGCGATTATCAAGCAGATGGCGGGCAGGTGTCGTTTGGCTCATCTGGCGATTATCAGATGAGCGCGGCAGGATCGCGGGCTCAGCTGGCGGTCAAGCAGATGAGCGGGCAGGTGTCGCGGCTCAGCTGGCGATTATCAAGCAGATGGCGGGCAGGTGTCGGGCTGCTCAGCTGGCGATTATCAAGCAGATGGCGGGCAGGTGTCCCGCGGCTCAGCTGGCGATTATCAAGCAGATGGCGGGCAGGAATCAGCGTGGCTCAGCTGGCGATTATCAAGCAGATGAGCGGGCAGGAATCCTGTGGCTCAGCTGGCGATTATCAAGCAGATGAGCAGGCGCTAATGCAACTCAGCAGGCACTGGCTCAGCTGGCGATTATCAAGCAGATGAGCGGGCAGGTGATTGGGGCTCAGCTGGCGATTATCAAGCAGATGGCGGGCAGGTGTGCGGCTCAGCTGGCTCAAGCAGACGGATCAGGTGTGCCTCAGCTGGCGATATCAAGCAGATGAGCAGGCAGGGTGTCGCGGCTCAGCTGGCGATTATCAAGCAGATGGCGGGCAGGTGTCGCGGCGGCTCAGCTGGCGATTATCAAGCAGATGAGAAGGCATGAATCATGGCCCAGCTGGCGATTATCAAGCAGATGAGCAGGCATAAACCGCGCGGCTCAGTTGGCGATTATCAAGCAGATGAGCAGGCATGAATCCTGCGGCTCAGCTGGCGATTATCAAGCAGATGAGCGGGCAGGAATCGCGGCTCAGCTGGCGATTATCAAGCAGATGAGCGGGCAGCATGAATCCTGCGGCTCAGCTGGCGATTATCAAGCAGGCGAGCAGGCATGTGTCCTGCTGCTCAGCTGGCGATTATCAAGCAGATGAGCAGGCATGAATCCTGTGGCTCAGCTGGCGATTATCAAGCAGATGAGCAGGCGGTAATCCGTGCGGCTCAGCTGGCGATTATCATCAGATGGCTGTCAGGTGCACTGATCAGCTGACTGAGCTGGCAGCAGGTGTTGCTGATCATGTGACTGCTCATGGGCTGATCAGGTGCTCTCCTGCGATTATCAACGGATCAGGTGTGCCTCATCTGGCGATTATCAAGCAGATGAGAAGGCATGAATGAAGCCCAGCTGGCTGGCGTTATCAAGCAGATGAGCGGGCAAGAATCCTGCGGCTCAGCTGGCGATTATCAAGCAGATGAGCAGGCATGAATCCTGCGGCTCAGCTGGCGATTATAAAGAAGCTGAGCAGGCGCTTAATCCCGTAACTCAGGCGCAATGATCACGTGGCTGTCGCAGCAGTGATCAGGTGACTGAGAGGCGCGATCATGTGACTGCTCATGTGCTGATCAGGCAGATATCCTGCACGGATCATGTGCTCAGCAGGCGATTATCAAGCAGATGAGCAGGCATGAATCCCGCGCGGCCCAGCTGGCGATTATCAAGCAGATGAGAAGGCATGAATCGCGTGGCTCAGCTGGCGATTATCAAGCAGATGAGCGGGCAGGAATCATGCGGCTCATGCTGGCGATTATCAAGCAGATGAGCAGGCAGGTGAATCATGCGCTCAGCTGGCGATTATCAAGCAGATGAGCAGGCATAAATCGCGCGGCTCAGCTGGCGATTATCAAGCAGCTGAGCAGGGCATGAATCCTGTGGCCCAGCTGGCGATTATCAAGCAGTGAGCAGCCAGTGTCCGCGGCTCAGCTGGCGATTATCAAGCAGATGAGCAGGGCGCTAATCCCGTTATCAGCAGGAGCTCTTGGCTGGCGGTTATCAGGTGACTGAGAGGCGCTGATCATGTGACTGCTCATGGCTCATCTGGCTCTCCTCACGGATCAGATATGTGGCCAGCAGGCAACAATCATGCAGCTGAGCAGGCATGAATCATGCGGCCCAATGGCGATTATCAAGCAGATGAAAAGGCATGAATCCTGGGCGGCCCAGCTGGCGATTATCAGCAGATGAGCAGACATGAATCATTCAGATGGCCCAGCTGGCGATTTTCAAGCAGATGAGCAGGCATGAATCATGCGGCCCAATGGCGATTATCAAGCAGATGAGCAGGCAGGTGAATCCTCCAGCCCAGCCTGCGATTATCAAGCAGATGGCGGGGAGGTGTCGCGCGGCTCAGCTGGTGATTATCAAGCAG
>NW_027218760.1:0-16000 GCF_027580195.1 Bos mutus
CCTCACAGATTCTCACATGTCCTCAAGCACTCTCCCATGGCTCTGCATGCACTCACACATTCTTGTACACCCTTGCATGCCACTGCAAGCCCTCACACACTCTTGCACAGCCTCACACACCCTCATACATCCTCGTACGCTCTCGCACATCATGGCATGCTCTCACATGCCCTCACAGATTCTTGCACATCCTTGCATGCCCTCGCAGATTCTCGCGCATCCTCACATACCCTCGCACACTCTCCCATGGCCTCACATGCACTCGCACATCCTTGTACACCCTCTCATGCCACTGCAAGCCCTTGCACACTCTTGCACAGCCTTGCACTCTCTTCCACACCCTTGCATGTGCTCACCCGCTCTTGCACGGCTTGCACATTCTTGCACACACTAGCATGCCCTCTCACACCCTCACATGGCGTCACAAATCCTCGCATGTCCTCCTATGCTCTCGCAAGCCCTCGCACACCCTCCAACATTCTCACATGTCCTCACACACCCTTGTTCACCCTCAAATGCTCTTGCATGCACTTGCACACTCTCACACAGCCACAAAAGTACTCCCAAGCCCTCACATGACCACTCATGCCCTCACACACCCTTGCAGGCCCTACCACACTCTCTCCCACGCTCACGTATTCTCGCACATCCTGGCATGCACTCGCATGACCTCAAATGGCCTCTCAGGCCTGCACACGCTCCCACATGCCCCTGCACATCCTCACATGAGCTCTCAAGCCCTCATGAACTCTCACACACTCTCGAATGTTCTCACACACTTTTGCAAGCTCTCACATGCCCTCACACACCCTCACACACCCTCGCATGCTCTCATGCATCATCACAGGCAATGCCACACCTTCACATGCACTCGAATGCCCTAGCACTCCCTCACATGCACTCGCATCCCCTTGCATGTCCTTGCACCCTCTTGCATACACTTGCATGTCCTCACATATTCCCACGCTCTCATATTCCCACACACACCCTCATACACCCTCACACGAATGTCCTCGTACACTCTCGCAATTCTTTGCACTACCTCACACGCTCTTGCATGCTCTCACATCCCCTCACACATACTCACATACCATCATGCATGCTGTCGCATGTCATCACACACTCTGCCATGCCCTCACATGCACTCGCACACCCTAGCATGCCCTTGCATGCCCTTGCATCCCCTGGCACCCTCTCACACATGCTCACATGCCCTCACGTGCTCTCACATGGCCTCACACTCTCTCACATATCCTCTCATGCCCTTGCATGCCCTCACACAGCCTCACACACCCACAGATGTCCTCACACATCCTCGCAAGCCCTCACATGCCCTTGCCTCTCCATGCATGTCCTTGCACCCTCTCACACATGCTTGCATGCTCTCAGACACTCTCACATGGCCTTGCACTCCCTCGAATGTCCTCATACACTCTGGCAATTCTTTGCATGCCCTCACATGCTCTTGCATACTCTCACATCCCCTTGCACATACTTACATACCATCACACCCACTTGCACTGTCTCACGTGCCCTCACACGCCCTCCCACACTCTCACAGGCCCTCACATGCTCTTGCACGACTTGCACATGCTTGCAGTCCTTGCACACTCTCACATGACCTTGCATGTCCTTACACTCCCTAACATGCCCTAGCCTGCCCTTGCCCACTCTTGCACATCATCACACAGCTTCTCATGCCCTTGCACATTGTTGCTCAACCTCGCATGTACTCACACACCTTCACACGCCCTTGCATACCCTTACATGGCTTAACATGCCCTCGGAGGCTCTCACAGTGCCTCACATGCTCTTGTACTCCCTCTATGTTCTTGCATGTCCTTACATGCCCTTGCACATCTTTGCACACTCTTGCACATCCTCGCACATTCTCTCATGCCCTTGCCTGCTTTCCCATACCATCACACATCCTTGCACACCCTTGCATACCTTCTCATGCTATTGCATGCCCTCACACATCCTCGCACACATCTGTGCATGCCCTCACATGCCTTTGCACATGCTCAGAGGCCCTCACACACACTCGCATGGCCACACACGCCCTTCCATGTCCTTGCATGCTCTTGCATGCCCTCACACGCTGTTGCCCAGCCTTGCAACCTTCGCACGTCCTTGTATGCTCTCACACGTCCTCACACATCCTTGAATGACCTCACCTGCCCTTGCACACCATCACACACTCACACATCCTCGCACACTCTCTCACACCTCACATCCTCATACACTCTAGCACACCTTTGTATACTCTTACACCCCCTTGCATGCTTTCACACACTCTTATACTCCATTGCAAACCCTCACACACTTACACTGCCTTGCCTCGGATGCTCTAGACTCCCTCTACGTCCTTGCATGTCCTCACATGCCCTTGCATATCTTGTGCACTATTACATTCCCTCCCACTACCTTGCACACTGTTATACTCCTCGCACACCTTTGCAGTCATACACTTCCTCACCCACCCTTACACTCCCTCACACACTGTCATACTCTTACACTATCCCGTACACCTTTGCACACTCTTACACTCCTTGGCATGCCTTCACACACTCATACTCCACTGCACACCCTCACACACTTACATTCCGTTGCTCAGTCTTACACTCCTTGCACATCCTCACACATTCTTATACTTTCTCCCATGTTCTTACAATCCCTGAAATGACCACTAGTTCCAAGGTCACTCCCAACCTACCTTGAACCTGGGATCTCTTAAACTCCCTGAAATACCGTCTCACACTCTTACATTCCATCTCATACCCTAACACAGTCTTACAGTCCCTCACAACACCCTCACATACTCATACTCCCTTGCACACCCTCGTAGATTCTTAGACTCCCTTACACACTATTACACTCCCTGGCATGCCCTCTCACACTCTTACACTCCCTCACACACCCTCACACACTCTTATACTCCCTTGCAGACCCTTGCACACTCTTACACTCCCTCACATGCTATTCCATCCCCTCACACACCATCCCACACTCTCACACTCTCTTGCATGCTATGACACTGCCTCACACCCTCCTACACTCCTTTGCACACCCACACACTCTTACACTCCATTGCTTATCTCTGCACACTCTTACAGTCCCTCACATGCTCTGACATTTCCTTGCCCACCCTCGCACACCCTTACACTTCATTGCACACCCTTGCACACTCTTTCACTACCTTGCATGCTGTTACATTCCCTTGTACACCTTCTTACACTCCCTCGCACACTATCATACGCTCTTACACTTCCTTGCACACACTCACACACTCTTACAGTCTCTCACACGCTCTTACACACTTTCCCACAACCTGCAGTTCAGTTCAGTTCAGTCATTCAGTCGTGTCTGACTCTTTGCGACCCCATGAATCGCAGCATGCCAGGCCTCCCTGTCCATCACCAACTCCCGGAGTTCACTCAGACTCACGTCCATCGAGTCGGTGATGCCATCCAGCCATCTCGTCCTCTGTCGTCCCCTTCTTCTCCTGACCCCAATCCCTCCCAGCATCAGAGTCTTTTCCAATGAGTCAACTCTTCGCATGAGGTGGCCAAAGTACTGGAGTTTCAGCTTTAGCATCATTCCTTCCAAAGAAATCCCAGGGCTGATCTCCTTTAGAATGGACTGGTTGGATCTCCTGGCATAATGCTCCTCTAAAGGAAATACTTGGGAAAACTAAGCTAAATTACCCATAAGAAGGTAGTAACAATTATAATTTACAAAAGGCCATTTCAATAAAAATTTATGACATATAGAAATATGTGTCCTTAGAAGATACATAAAAGTTTTAAACATCGTATCTTTAAGCTGCAAAATTGCATGTGGCCTTTGCTGTGTGTGCTTAGTCTCTCAGTCGTGTCCAACTCTTTGCAACCCTTTGGACTGTATGTAGCCTGCCAGGCTCCTCTGGATTTTTCAGGCAAGGATACTAGAGTGGGTTGCCATTTTGCTCCTCAAGGAGATCTTCCTGACCTAGGGATGAAACCTGTGTCTCCTGCATTACAGACGGATTCTTTAGCTGCTGAGGCATGAACTACAATTCTTCTATCTGCCAACTGTCTCGATATATTACTCCCTTCAATGGGTATAGTGAATTTCAGTAATAAGAACTCAGATTGTAGTAAATGTATTCAAATTTCTCTTTAGACACCTTACTCTCCCTCTCTTTGAAAGAGGATCATGCTAAATAAGATTGTCAAGGAAGACTCACTCTTAAATAAGGGGAAAAAAAAAAAAAAACTTTTCCAGACTAAAATGGGGAATAAGTCACTGCATAATTACCATTCTATATATATAACAATTGTATAAATACTACAGACATCATACATAAGAATGTTACAACACTTATTATTATATAAAATGTATATTATATATAAATTTGCCTATTTTGACATTATGGTGAGTTTGCATCTAGCTATAAGACCCATTCTAAGAGGATACCACTCAAATGGGTAAGTCTGCTGAAACCATTTTTCTGTTCGTGTTGGATGGCTTTCTCTTTTTTTCGCTAGTGTGAAAAAGGAGTTGAATATTTGACAGGTTGCCTTGACTGTCATAAATTATTGCTTAATTTTTATCCACTAAGCTTAGTGAATCCCAATTAATGATTTTTTTCTAAAAACCTAGTGCATCTTCAACAGTAAAAATAGAAATAATGCAATTAGTAAATATGAAAGTATGAAAAAGTGTTAGTCACTCAGTCATGTCCAACTCTATGACCACAGGGACTGTAGCCCAAGAGGCTCCTCTGTCCATAGAATTCTTCAGGCAGGAGTAATGGAGTGGGTAGACTTCCCTTCTCCAGAGGATCTTCCTGACCCACGGAGTGGACCTGGGTCTCCTGCATTGCAGGCAGATTCTTTACTGTCTGAACCACCAGGGAAGCTAAGCAACAACTAACAAATGTATGAAATTCTGAAATAAATATTTTGCTAAAGCAAATAAACAGAAATCAAATAATCACATAAAAGATGTTCATCACCATTAGCCATTGTGAAATGCAAATTAAAACCAAGATGAGATTATGCTAAACATAATTTATGTTTTTATATTTTAATGGATAGAATTAAAATAAGTCACAAAGTAATCACTAAACATTGTTATGTTATATAAATATATAACCATTGAAGAGTGATAGTTTACCATGCATTGGCATGATTTTCTAAAATGTGTTTTTTTCTAATTTCTTTTAATCTTTATACAGGTGTAAATGTATTCCTGCTTCCTATAGTTAAGTCTAATATTCTCTTCCATTGTATTTTGTGAGTGTGTTTGTGTGTGTGTGTGTGTGTGTGTAAGGGGTGATAGAGAAAAATTGTAACATTGTAACCACTGCTGAGAATCCTCACAACTAATCTGAGAACACCCTTTACTGGGAAGTCTATACAGTAACTACTTAGAATTTCAGGTTGTTCCAAGTGAGGGCAGTTAATGATAGAAATAAGGAGTCTTAGCCAGTCACATGGCAGGACAGCTAGAAATATTTCCATCTTCTCTTCCTACTTGGAGTGATCTTGCAACTAAAGTTGAGATGAAGGACTATTCCTGGAAACTCTGCATGCTGTTTCCAGCTTGTACATCAAAAAAGGAATTAGTGATTGATTCCCCTGATCACCAGCTCCCTTTCTGTAGTCTGGGAAGTTAAGAGGCAGACCTGGCTACTCTGTGATTGTGTAGATGAGAGTCATGCTGAAGATGGCATAACTGCCCCCAACATCCCTGGATTTCCTACTTCTGAATTTTTTGCTACTTCAGAAAAATTATCTTCAATTTGAAACATTGTATAATTGCATCCCTTTTAAGAACATCTTTATTTCATATCACAAGTAATATGTAATCATAAACTTCTGATTTTACATTGTGTATATTTCTTAATGATCACAAAATACCATAAGAGAGGTAGAGAATTTTGAGGAGTGGTATGAGCAGATATGATTTTGGTTGTTGTAATAAAGTCCTTGAGTGGCAGGGAGAATAGTTTAGTTCAATTAGGAGGTAACCTGGGGAAGGAGCTGATACCAAAGAGTAAATATTTCCTATATAAAGAACTTTACATGTTAAAACAATAGAACATATATTAGATGCCAATTAACCTCTGTTTTAAATAAATCTGAATTATCTAACTATAAGGGAAAAAACTCTCATTTTCTCTCTGTCCTTTCAGTCTGTCTGTAAAGGTAAGCATTATATTTGATATCAATTTAAACAGGTAAGCATGAACCATTTTTTTTCCAATTGCAAATTATTTTTATATATATCTGTAGATAATTAGCATCAGAAAGACAACACTTTTTTGGAAAATTTAAGAAAGAAATTGTTGCATGTAATTGTTGTTGTTTGACTTCAAACCCTGATTCACACAGCTTTTTACTTTTCTGAGTCTCATCATTATATTATCAAATGAGAAATTACAAAGTATTTTGTAACACAATGGTCCAATGTACCAGATTACTGACATCATCATCATCATTATCATCTTAACTGTGAGTATTTATTAATTTATTACTATGTGTTATACCTCTTTCAAACAGTTTGTATGTATTCAAGCTCTTAAATTTTTAATTGTATATTACTAAGGAGTAAGATAAGAGAATGGACTTTATTATAATGAGTTTGCATCCTACTAACACCAAGGGAATCATTTGCTTGTTAAAATTAAGTTCTATGGTAAATGAATCTGAAAGTATTAAAAATATATTGGCATATTTCCTTTTTGTCTTTGGAGAATTCTCCTTAAAAGAAAGGTTTCTGTACTGCATTCATCAATTTTAGATTTTATTTCCTGTCTTCAACTTGATTTTATAAACTTGCTGTCAATAGTAATATATGAATTATGACATACCACCTACACTTAATATCATAACCCCCACAGCAAACGAAATCATTATTTTAGTGGAAATATTAAAAAATTGAATAATTTGAGTAAAAGACAGTTGCTACATATAGCTAAATTAGCTAATTTTTTCTTTCTTTCTGAATAGTATAATAGAAGGACTCAATAGTTTCTAGAAGTCACAGAACCTAGAACATGTGTGGCATAATTTGAGGGAAATTTTTGGTGAGATAGAGTTCAGAAGTGGGGTCCCTAGTGACTCAGATGGCACAGAGTCTGCCTGCAGTGCAGGAGAGCCGGATTCGATCCCTGGGTCAGGAAGATCCCTGTGAGTGCAGATGGCAGCCCACTCCAGTATTCTTGCATGGAAAACCCTTGGACAGAGGAGCCTGGCAGGTTACAGTCCATGGGATGGCAAAATACTCAGACACGACTGAACAACTAACACTTAGAGTTTTGGAGATAAGTCCAATTTGATAGAATTTGAAAAATTATAATATTTCTTAATTTGCAAATAATGGCTTTACACTGATAATTCCACTTAACAGTCATAAAATGTGGTTCCATTTGACAAATAAAAATTGAGGCAAAACAAGATTTCACTACAGTCTTGCTATCAAGTTCTGTTGTTCTTTCTTTTTCTGGAAATATTTTATTTCTGTTTGCATTTCAAATGTATTACTCTGCTTGAACAGTAGGAATAACTGGGAGAGGGGAACAATAAGAATTGTGAGAAGACCTTACATAAAGAGCAGATACGATAAAAAGAATAAAGCAGATGACAGTTTCTGAAAGCAATGGTTAGCTCATCAAATGTAGGTGGATGATACAAGCTAGTTGAAACAAAAAGTGCGATTCAATCCACAAGACAATTTTAATCAGTGTCCCAGTACTATTATCTACATTGAATTAGACAGGTGAATAAAACATGGTTAAAGTGTCAGGATGAGGTAGTAAAAAAATATTCATGGTTGTCTAGACTTATACAGATGAAACCATTTCTTAGTAGCATCACCTATCAGCCACTTGTTTCTGATCATTTTTAACCATATAGTTATAGCATTTTTATATTTCTTAAAATAGCATTTTCTTTGGGAGAATTGTATAATAATGAGGCAAGGTTCAAATACTTTCAGTTCCTTAGTATGTATATAGTCTGGAATAGTGTAGATGGTAAAAGAAATTTCTACTTAACTTTCCTTTTCTAAGTTACAGTATTCCTCAGGATTCTCAAGTCTTTTGCCTCATGTATCTCTACATTCTTGTAGCTGAAACTTGACCACTGTCTTCACTTATTATCCTTTTAGAATATGGATATAGGTGTGTTTCCTTTGCAGGGATTTACTGGCTTTCAAATTAACTAACATATAGTATGCAAGTTACACACAACATACTGAAAATGATGAAGTAATTTGCTACTGTGAAAGAGTGAGTAGAAAGAGTATAATTTCTAACAGAGATTCTTGAGAGTCCCTGGGACAGCAAGGATGTCAAACTAGTCAATTCTAGAGGAATTAACTCTGAATATTCATTGGAAGGACTGATGCTGAAGCTGAAGCTCCAATATTTTGGCCATCTGATGCAAAGATACAACTCATTGGAAAAGACCCTGATGCTGGGAAAGATTGAGGGCAAGAGAATAAGGGGGCGACAGAGGATGAGATGGGTGGATGGCATCACTGACTCAATGGATATGAGTTTGAGCAAACTCAGGGAGATAATGAAGGACAGGGAAGCCTGGTGTGCTGCAGTTCATGGGTCGCAAAGAGACAGACTTAGCCACTGAATAACAGCAACTCTCCTACACACACACCACTGAAGGCATGGTTAAACTCTAGCAGGAGAGAGGGGGAGAGAAGGTCTGAATCTGGGGTAGGAACCTTTGCTTACACCTTGAGGACTATTCTAAAAAAATAAGAATCAAATTGATTCATTTTTAATTTATTCAAGCAGTTAATGTATCAAGTTTTATGGAAGAGATATGCTAAGCCTTGTACAAAAAATGTATAGAATATCCAAATAAATATATAATCTAGTTATAGCAATAAGAAAAGTATAACATAAAGATGGGCAATCAGCTCAATACATTCTCATGTCTGAACTAACAGACACACACATAACAAAAAGAAAGAATGAATGTATTAAATGGTTGGCAGAACAATAGCAATTATAGAGGAAGCGGGTAATTTAGGAAGGTTTCAGAGGTGAGTTGGACTGATGTCTCTTAAAATAAGTGTGTGAGAGCTGAACATTCTTGTTAGAATTGCTTGCTTGAACAGAAGTGATAGACGAACATGCCTCTTACCTCTAGAGTTCCTGGAAAGGAAGATGAGTTTAGTTCCTTTTCTTCTGACTGAAAAATCTGAATATAAATTATGACTGCTGTTTTTATAGACCCTACATTGAAATGCATCATTTTAAATATTACTACATAATATTTATCATCCCATAATACTTGTTGGTCAACATGTCAGTTTTGTTTTCAGATAAAATGGCCTAAATATGCAAATGTCCAAACTATCACTTTCAAAATTAACTACATGTCAATGTTTGGCAGAAACCAACAAAATTCTGTAAAGCTATTATAATTCAATTAAAAAATAAAGAAATTTAAAAGATTAACTGTAGTTACCCCTAAAAATTTCTTAGATGGCTTCAGTTCAGTTCAGTCACTCAGTCATGTCCGACTCTTTGTGACCCCATGAATAGCAGCACGCCAGGCCTCCCTGTCCATCACCAACTCCCCGGGTTCACTCAAACTCATGTCCGTCGAGTCAGTGATGCCATCCAGCCATCTCATCCTCTGTTCGTCTCCTTCTTCTCCTGCCCCCAATCCCTCCCAGCATCAGGGTCTTTTCCAATGAGTCAACTCTTTGCATGAGGTGGCCAAAGTATTAGAGTTTCAGCTTTAGCATCAGTCCTTCCAATGAACACCCAGGACTGATCTTCTTTAGGATAGACTGGTTGGATCTCCTTGCAGTCCAAGGGACTCTCAAGAGTATTTTCCAACACCATAGTTCAAAAGCATCACTTCTTCATTGCTCAGCTTTCTTCACAGTCCAACTCTCACACCCATTCATGACCACTGGAAAAACCGTAGCTTTGACTAGATGGACCTTTGTTGGCAAAGTAATATCTCTGTTTTTCAATATGCTATCTAAGTTGGTCATAACTTTCCTTCCAAGGAGTAAGCATCTTTTAATTTCATAGCTGCAATCACCATCTGCAGTGATTTTGGAGCCCCAGAAAATAAAGTCTGACACTGTTTCCACTGTTTCCCCATCTATTTCCCATGAAGTGATGGGACCAGATGCCATGGTCTACGTTTTCTGAATGTTGAGCTTTAACCCAACTTTTTCACTCTCTTCTTTCACTTTCATCAAGAGGCTTTTGAGTTCCTCTTCACTTTCTGCCATAAGGGTGGTATATCTGAGGTTATTGATATTTCTCCTGGCAATCTTGATTCCACCTTGTGCTTTTTCCAGCCCAGCGTTTCTCATGATGTACTCTGCATATAAGTTAAATAAGCAGGGTGACAATATACAGCCTTGACGTACTCCTTTTCCTATTTGGAAACAGTCTGTTGTTCCGTGTCCAGTTCTAACTGTTGCTTCCTGACCTGCATATAGGTTTCTCAAGAGGCAGGTCAGGTGGTCTGGTATTCCCATCTCTTTCAGATGGCTTACAAATAGTTTAATTGTGCAAGCAAATTACTTTCACATTGATAATGATTATAAACAGAACTGAGAGGTGAGGAGCAAAACAGAGCAGCCAGAATAGGGAAATGACTGATAGAACTGAATACAAATTCATATTTTACATTTTTTATTGTTTAATTGAAGACACATACTTACATTATAAACACATGAGCTTTGATATAAAAAATATATGATAACCCATGATAGATAAAAGAGACTGAAGAGATTTATTTTCTTAAAAATATATTTAATATTAATGAAAAATATATTTCACTACACTTCCACAGTCTTATCAGTAATAGGTTTTGTTTTTATAGGGAACTGGGAAAATAAGAGGACATAGCATTGTGTTTATACATAAGGAAACAAAAGTCAAAAAGTGAAATAATGGTATTTCTGATTGGATCATTCCCACAGATGAGATATGAAGAGATGGAAGCAGAAGACAACGTATCCACAGTGATACAACTTGTTCTCCTGGGGTTTTCTGACCTTCCAAACCTTCAAGGGCTATTATTTGGGGTGTTCTCCATCATTTACATCATTATCTTAACTGGAAATAGTCTCATAATAATACTAACTAGGCTTGACCCAACTCTGCAGAAACCCATGTATTTCTTCCTGGCAAACTTTTCCTCCTTGGAAATCTGTTCCGTGTCTGTCACTCTCCCTAGGATTCTGGTGAACCTTTGGACTCAGGACAGAAGCATTTCTGTGCTGGACTGTGCTGCCCAAATGTGCTTCTTCCTTATCCTCGGAGCCACTGAGCGCTTCCTCCTGGCGGTGATGGCCTATGACCGCTGTGTGGCCATCTGTGGCCCTCTGCACTGTCCCCTGGTCATGACCCCAAAAGTGTGCCTCCAGCTGGCTGTGGGCTCCTGGGTCAGTGGAATCCCAGCGCAGACAGGGCAAACATGCCGGATCTTCTCTCTGCATTTCTGTCATTTGAACGAGATTAACCACTTCTTCTGTGACATTCCCCCATTCTGAAGCTGGACTGCGGAGACACTTTTGCATGTGCGCTCACAGTCTGTGTAGCAGTTCTGCTGGTTGCTGCAGTGCCTTTTATGTTAATACTTGCCTCTTACAGTAAAATCGTCTGCACTATTTTGAGGTTGCCAACAGCCAGAAGAGCCAAAGCCTTCTCCACGTATTCTTCTCACCTGTTGGTTGTGCTTTTATTCTTTGGATCTGCTACCATTAGCTACTTAAGGCCCAAATCCAGACATTCTGCAGGAACTGACAGACTCCTCTCGCTGTTCTATACCGTAGTGACTCCGATGTTCAATCCCATGATAGACAGCCTTCAGAACAAGGGTGTGATTGCAGCATTGAGAAAGTTGTTACTTAAAGTATAGACTGAAGGCAGGAGCAGATGGGATGACAGAAGATGGGATGGTTGGATGGCATAACCGTCTCAATGGACATGAGTTTGAGCAGACTCTGGGAGTTGGTGATGGACAGGGAGGCCTGGCTTGCTGCAGTCCATGGGGTCACAAAGAATTGGACTCCACTGTGTGACTGAAAACATAAATATAGTGTGATGAGTATATTTATAAATGTTTTAGCTGTTTGTCACACAGTTATCAGAGAAAGATTTTAAATATCTATATTTTCCCCTTAAAAACTTAACTATTTCTAGCTTATAAGATACTTTTAGATACTTTAAAATAACCCACAGTTGACTGTGCTTAAATATTTATTGGGCTTCCCTGGTGGCTCAGCTGGTAAAGAATCTGCCTGCAATGGGGAAACCTGGGTTTGATCTCTGGGTTGGGAAGATCCCCTGGAGGGCAGAATGGCTACCCACTCCAGTATTCTTGCCTGGAGAATCCCCACAGACACAGGTGCCTGGTGGGATAATTAGTCAAATTGTCTTCAATATTTCATACCTAAATAATCCTGTATTGTGAATAACGAACAATGTTCATGACATACTTTATGAAAAAAACAGAATTCAAGCTCTTAAGACTTTTGGCTTAAATATACCTTAAAACATGCAAGATTCCTTACCTAAATCACAGCTTCTATTTTTCCACTTCTATTGTTGGCATTTTTTGGTTCAATTGCATGGAAATTGAGCAGTAGCAGTTAAGTAATGACTATTTGAAGGAGGAATTGAACAAGTGAATGAACAAATGCATATTACCCTGCACTATGTCAGACTCCTGGCAAAGTCTAGAAACTTCAAAGAATCAATAAACACTAGGAGTATGTTTATTTAGCCCACTGTACCCTCATGAGCAATTACTTCAATCATCATAGCAAAAGAAAATCTTTCATGTACTGAGTACTTTTCCTAACTGCATGTTATAGAAGAATCTCCCTGTTTGTCTCAACACTTTTACTTCGTACATATTTCTATATTCTATGTAGAAATTTTGACCCCAAAATAATCTGCTTTGAATTATTTCATCACTGCCTTCCAAACTATACCAATGCTAATTCATATTTTAAAAATAAAATATATGCATTTTTAATGTAAAGAAAATGTTAGAAGTTCTTTTCAGAATTGCACAAAGTTTCCACAATTGCGTTTACATTAGTATGCCTTGCCTAATCCTCCACAGTTTTAACCTTCTATAAGTGATATAATTTTTAAACCTTTGAACTGATATTCACAAGGAAAATGAGCATCTGTCAATAGAATCATTAACAGGTATCCTCCCAGTTCCATTCAGATGGCACGGTGGTAAAGAATCCGCCTGCCAATGCAGGAGATGCAAGAGACACTAGTTCGATCCCTGGATCAGGAAGATCCCCTGGAACAGGAGACGGCAACTCACTCCAGTCTACTTGCCTGTGAAATTCCATCAACAGAGGAGCCTGGTGGGCTACAGTCCAGGCGGTCCCAAAGAGTCAAATACGAATGAGCGACTGAGTGCGCGCCCGCGCGCACACACACACACACACACACACTCAGCAACTCATTTAGAGATTACGTCTGCTGGCAGTGCTTTGGACAGTATGCTCTTCTGTTGTTTTAGTTATAATTGTCCACATGTGTTAAGGCAATGTTAGCTCCTGTGGTGAAGCTAGTTATAGTTCACGTCTCAGTCTATTTGCTTCCTTTAATATCTAGGCAGTATGAGGTTTAGTTATTTATGCATTTTATTCATAGTGTCTATATAAGATATAAACATCTGAATGCAGAGTTCCAAAGAAGAGCAAGAAGAGATAAGAAAGCCTTCTTCAGTGATCAATATAAAGAAATAGAGGAAAACAACAGAACGGGAAAGACTAGGGATCTCTTCAAGAAAATCAGAGATACCAAAGGAACGTTTCATGCAAAGATAGGCTCGATAAAGGACAGAAACGGTATGGACCTAACAGAAGCAGAAGATATTAAGAAGAGATGGCAAGAATACACAGAAGAACTGTACAAAAAAGATCTTCATGCCCCAGATAATCACGATGGTGTGATCACTGACTTAGAGCCAGACATCCTGGAATGTAAAGTCAAGTGGGCCTTAGAAAGCATCACTACGAACAAAGCTAGTGGAGGTGATGGAATTCCAGTTGAGCTATTCCAAATCCTGAAAGATGATGCTGTGAAAGTCCTGCACTCAATATGCCAGCAAATTTGGAAAACTCAGCAGTGGCCACAGGACTGGAAAAGCTCAGTTTTCATTCCAATCCCAAAGAAAGGCAATGCCAAAGAATGCTCAAATGACCGCACAATTGCACTCATCTCACATGCTAGTAAAGTAATGCTTAAAATTCTCCAAGCCAGGCTTCAGCAATATGTGAACCATGAACTTCCAGATGTTCAAGCTGGTTTTAGAAAAGGCAGAGGAACCAGAGATCAAATTGCCAACATCTGCTGGATCATGGAAAAAGCAAGAGAGCTCCAGAAAAACATCTATTCCTGCCTTATTGACTATGCCAAAGCCTTTGACTATGTGGATCACAATAAACTGTGGAAAATTCTGAAAGAGATGGGAATACCAGACCACCTGATATGTCTCTTGAGAAATTTGTATGCAGGTCAGGAAGCAACAGTTAGAACTGGACATGGAACAACAGACTGGATCCAAATAGGAAAAGGAGTTCGTCAAGGCTGTATATTGTCACCCTGTTTATTTAACTTATATGCAGAATACATTATGAGAAACGCTGGACTGGAAGAAACACAAGCTGGAATCAAGATTGCCAGGAGAAATATCAATAACCTCAGATATGCAGATGACACCACCCTTATGGCAGAAAGTGAAGAGGAACTCAAAAGCCTCTTGATGAAGGTGAAAGTGGAGAGTGAAAAAGTTGGCTTAAAGCTCAACATTAAGAAAACGAAGATCATAGCATCTGGTCCCATCACTTCATGGGAAATAGATGGGGAAACTGGAAACAGTGTCACACTTTATTTTGGGGGACTCCAAAATCACTGCAGATGGTGACTGCAGCCATGAAATT
The DNA here is from genome assembly GCF_027580195.1 of Bos mutus. Taxonomy (NCBI): domain Eukaryota; kingdom Metazoa; phylum Chordata; class Mammalia; order Artiodactyla; family Bovidae; genus Bos; species Bos mutus. The sequence goes on from NW_027218760.1 coordinate 14,962, forward strand.
AAAAGATGCTTACTCCTTGGAAGGAAAGTTATGACCAACCTAGATAGCATATTCAAAAGCAGAGACATTAGTTTGCCAACAAAGGTTCATCTAGTCAAGGCTATGGTTTTTCCTGTGGTCACGTATGGATGTGAGAGTTGGACTGTGAAGAAGGCTGAGCACTGAAGAATTGATGCTTTTGAACTGTGGTGTTGGAGAAGACTCTTGAGAGTCCCTTGGACTGCAAGGAGATCCAACCAGTCCATTCTAAAGGAGATCAGCCCTGGGATTTCTTTGGAAGGAATGATGCTAAAGCTGAAACTCCAGTACTTTGGCCACCTCATGAGAAGAGTTGACTCATTGGGAAAGACCCTGATGCCTGGAGGGATTGGGGGCAGGAGGAGAAGGGGACGACAGAGGATGAGATGGCTGGATGGCATCACTGACTTGATGGACATGAGCCTGAGTGAACTCCGGGAGTTGGTGATGGACAGGGAGGCCTGGTGCGCTGCGATTCATGGGGTTGCAAAGAGTCAGACACGACTGAGAGACTGATCTGATCTGATATGCATATAGACCTTCTAATTAAATGTTTAGTATGTTTATATACAGTCTGTAATGTAATCTAGAATGAGGACTATAATAGTGATGATAAAGATGATGATAGCAGTTTTGTTTCTGAGATTTAGGAAAGCAGGAATCACAACGTCATGGAAATAGTGCTGTTCCCTAAATTCACCAAATGTCATGTGTAAAGCAAGTGATTCAATTATACATATACATGTACCTTTTCTGTTTCCAACTCTCTCCCCGTTTAAATTGTTACATAATATTGAGCAGCACTCACTGTGCAGTAGGTAGGTCTTCATTCAGCATCCATTTTAAGTACAGCAGTGTGTTCATCACATTGTTTTTAATTTCTGCATGTAAATGATATCATGCGTTACTTCTCTATGTCTGACTTCACTCAGTATGACAGTCTCTGAGTCCATCCATGTTGCTGCAAACTACATCACTTCATTCTTTTTAGCAGCTGAATAATATCAGTTTTTAATACTTT
>NW_027218761.1:0-14484 GCF_027580195.1 Bos mutus
AATCGCCAGCTGGAGGCAGGATTCATGCCTGCTCATCTGCTTGATAATCGCCAGCTGGGCCGCAGGATTCATGCCTGCTCAGCTGCTTGATAATCACCAGCTGGGCCGCAGGATTCATGCCTTCTCAGCTGCTTGATTCTTGCCTGCTGAGGCACATGATCCGTGTTGGAGAGCTCCCTGATCAGCACAAGAGCAGTCACATGATCAGCGCCTCTCAGTCACCTGATCACTGCATGACAGCCACGTGATCAGTTCCTGCTGAGTTACGGGATTAGCGCCTGCTCAGCTGCTTGATACTCACCAGCTGAGCCGCAGGATTCATGGCTGCTCATCTGCTTGATAACCGCCAGCTGGGCCGCAGGATTCATGCCTGCTCAGCTGCTTGATTCTTGCCTGCTGAGGCACATGATCCGTGCAGAAGAGCTACCTGATCAGCACATAAGCAGTCACGTGATCAGCGCCTCTCAGTCACCTGATCACTGCATGACAGCCACGTGATCAGTGCCTGCAGAGTTACGGGATTAGCGCCTGCTCAGCTGCTTGCTAATTGCCAGCTGAGCCGCAGAATACATGCCTGCTCATCTGCTTGATAATCGCCAGCTGGGCAGCATGATTCATGCCTGCTCATCTGCTTGATAATCGCCAGCTGTGCCGCATGATTCATGCCTGCTCATCTGCTTGATAATCGCCAGCTGGGCCGCATGATTCATTCCTGCTCATCTGCTTGATAATCGCCGGCTGGCCGCAGGATTCATGCCTTCTCAGCTGCTTGAATAATCGTCATTGGGCCGCATGATTCATGCCTGCTCATCTGCTTGATAATCACAAGCTTTGCCCCATGATTCATGCCTGCTCATCTGCTTGATAATCGCCAGCTGGGCCGCATGATTCATGCCTGCTCAGCTGCTTGATAATCGCCCTCTGGGCCGCAGGATTCATGCCTGCTCATCTGCTTGATAATCGCCAGCTGGAGGCAGGATTCATGCCTGCTCATCTGCTTGATAATCGACAGCTGGGCCGCAGGATTCATGCCTGCTCAGCTGCTTGATAATCACAAGCTGGGCCGCAGGATTCATGCCTGCTCAGCTGCTTGATTCTTGCCTGCTGAGGCACATGATCCGTGTTGGAGAGCTCCCTGATCAGCACATGAGCAGTCACATGATCAGCGCCTCTCAGTCACCTGATCACTGCATGACAGCCACGTGATCAGTTCCTGCTGAGTTACGGGATTAGCGCCTGCTCAGCTGCTTGATACTCACCAGCTGAGCCGCAGGATTCATGGCTGCTCATCTGCTTGATAACCGCCAGCTGGGCCGCAGGATTCATGCCTGCTCAGCTGCTTGATTCTTGCCTGCTGAGGCACATGATCCGTGCAGAAGAGCTACCTGATCAGCACATAAGCAGTCACGTGATCAGCGCCTCTCAGTCACCTGATCACTGCATGACAGCCACGTGATCAGTGCCTGCAGAGTTACGGGATTAGCGCCTGCTCAGCTGCTTGCTAATTGCCAGCTGAGCCGCAGAATACATGCCTGCTCATCTGCTTGATAATCGCCAGCTGGGCAGCATGATTCATGCCTGCTCATCTGCTTGATAATCGCCAGCTGTGCCGCATGATTCATGCCTGCTCATCTGCTTGATAATCGCCAGCTGGGCCGCATGATTCATTCCTGCTCATCTGCTTGATAATCGCCGGCTGGCCGCAGGATTCATGCCTTCTCAGCTGCTTGAATAATCGTCATTGGGCCGCATGATTCATGCCTGCTCATCTGCTTGATAATCACAAGCTTTGCCGCATGATTCATGCCTGCTCATCTGCTTGATAATCGCCAGCTGGGCCGCATGATTCATTCCTGCTCATCTGCTTGATAATCGCCAGCTGGGCCGCATGATTCATGCCTGCTCAGCTGCTTGATAATCGCCCTCTGGGCCGCAGGATTCATGCCTGCTCATCTGCTTGATAATCGCCAGCTGGGCCACAGCATTCATACCTGCTCAGCTGCTTGATAATCGCCAGCTGGGCCGCAGGATTCATGGCTGCTCATCTGCTTGATAAACCCCAGCTGGGCCGCATGATTCATGCGTGTTCAGCTGCTTTATAATCGCCAGCTGGGCCGCAGGATTCATGGCTGCTCATCTGCTTGATAAACCCCAGCTGGGCCGCATGATTCTTGCCTGTTCATCTGCTTGATAATCGCCAGCTGAGCCACAGGATGCATGCCTGCTCATCTGCTAGATAATCGCCAGCTGGGCCGCATGATTCATGCCTGCTCATCTGCTTGATAATCGCCAGCTGGGCCGCATGATTCATGCCTGCTCAGCTCCTTGATTCTTGCCTGCTGAGGCACATGATCCGTGTTGGAGAGCTCCCTGATCAGCACATGAGCAGTCACATGATCAGCGCCTCTCAGTCACCTGATCACTGCATGACAGCCACGTGATCAATGCCTGCGGAGTTACAGGATTAGCGCCTGCTCAGCTGCTTGATATCGCCAGCTGAGCGGCAGGATGCATGCCTGCTCATCTGCTTGATAATCACCAGCTGGGGCGCATGATTCATGGCTGCTCATCTGCTTGATAATCGCCAGCTGGGCCGCATGATTCATGCCTGCTCATCTGCTTGATAATCACCAGCTGGGCCACAGCATTCATACCTGCTCAGCTGCTTGATAATCGCCAGCTGGGCCGCAGGATTCATGGCTGCTCATCTGCTTGATAAACCCCAGCTGGGCCGCATGATTCATGCCTGTTCATCTGCTTGATATTCGCCAGCTGGGCCGCAGGATTCATGCCTGCTCAGCTGCTTGATTCTTCCCTGCTAAGGCACATGATTCGTGCAGGAGAGCTACCTGATCAGCACATGAGCAGTCACATGATCAGCGCCTCTCAGTCACCTGATCACTGCATGACAGTCACGTGATCAGGGTCTGCTGAGTTACGGGATTAGCGCCTGCTCAGCTGCTTGATAATCGCCAGCTCAGCCGCAGCATTCATGCCTGCTCATCTGCTTGATAATCGCCAGCTGGGCCGCAGGATTCATGCCTGCTCATCTGCTTGATAAACGCCAGCTGGGCCGCATGATTCATGCCTGCTCATATGCTTGATAATCGCCAGCTGGGCCGCAGGATTCATGCCTGCTCAGCTGCTTGATAATCGCCCGCTTGGTGGCAGGATTCATGCCTGCTCAACTGCTTGATAATCGCCAGCTGGGCCGCAGGATTCATGCCTGCTCAGCTGCTTGATTCTTGCCTACTGAGGCACATGATCCGTGCAGGAGAGCTTCCTGATCAGCACATGAGCAGTCACATGATCAGCGCCTCTCAGTCACCTGATCATGGCATGACAGCCACTTGATCAGTGCCTTCTGAATTACGGGATTAGCGCCTGCTCAGCTGCTTGATAATCGCCAGCTGAGCCGCAGGATGCATGCCTGCTCATCTGCTTGATAATCGCCAGCTGGGCCGCAGGATTCATGCCTGCTCATCTGCTTGATAATCGCCAGCTGGGCCGCAGGATTCATGCCTGCTCAGCTGCTTGATAATCGCCATTGGGACGCAGGATTCATGCCTGCTCAGCTGCTTGATTCTTGCCTGCTGAGGCACATGATCCGTTCAGGAGAGCTACCTGATCAACACATGAGCAGTCACATGATCAGCGCCTATCAGTCACCTGATCACGGCATGACAGCCACGTGATCAGTGCCTGCGGAGTTACAGGATTAACGCCTACTCAGCTGCTTGATATCGCCAGCTGAGCTGCAGGATGCATGCCTGCTCATCTGCTTGATAATCGCCACCTGGGCCGCATGATTCATGGCTGCTCTTTGCTTGATAATCGCCAATTGGTCCGCAGGATTCATGCCTGCTCAGCTGCTTGATAATCGCCAGCTGGGCCGCACTTGGATTCATTCATGATGCCTGCTCAGCTGCTTGATAATCGCCACCTGGGCCGCATGATTCATGCCTGCTCATCTGCTTGATAATCGCCAGCTGGCCGGCAGGATTCATGCCTGCTCATCTGCTTGATAATCGCCAGCTGGGCCGCAGGATTCATGCCTGCTCAGCTGCTTGATAATCGCCAGCTGGGCCCCATGATTCATGCCTGCTCATCTGCTTGATAATCGCCAGCTGGGCCGCAGGATTCATGCCTGCTCATCTGCTTGATAATCGCCAGCTGGGCCGCATGATTCATGGCTGCTCATCTGCTTGATAATCCCCAGCTGCCTGCTCAGGCTTGATAATGATTCATGCCGCGCCTGCTCAGCTGCTTGATAATCGCCAGCTGGGCCGCAGGATTCATGCCTGCTCAGCTGCTTGATAAACCCCAGCTGGGCCGCAGGATTCATGCCTGCTCAGCTGCTTGATTCTTGCCTGCTGAGGCACATGATCCGTTCAGGAGAGCTACCTGATCAACACATGAGCAGTCACATGATCAGCGCCTATCAGTCACCTGATCACGGCATGACAGCCACGTGATCAGTGCCTGCGGAGTTACAGGATTAACGCCTACTCAGCTGCTTGATATCGCCAGCTGAGCTGCAGGATGCATGCCTGCTCATCTGCTTGATAATCGCCACCTGGGCCGCATGATTCATGGCTGCTCTTTGCTTGATAATCGCCAATTGGTCCGCAGGATTCATGCCTGCTCAGCTGCTTGATAATCGCCAGCTGGGCCGCAGGATTCATGCCTGCTCAGCTGCTTGATAATCGCCCCCTGGGCCGCATGATTCATGCCTGCTCATTTGCTTGATAATCGCCAGCTGGACCGCAGGATTCATGCCTGCTCATCTGCTTGATAATCGCCAGCTGGGCCGCAGGATTCATGCCTGCTCAGCTGCTTGATAATCGCCCGCCGGGCCCCCAGGTTTCATGGCTTCACATCTGCATGATAATCGCCAGCTGGGCCGCAGGATTCATGTCTGCTCATCTGCTTGATAATCGCCAGCTGGGCTGCAGGATTCATGGCTACTCATCTGCTTGATAATCCCCAGCTGGGCCGCATGATTCATGCGTGCTCAGCTGCTTGATAATCGCCAGCTGGGCCGCAGGATTCATGCCTGCTCAGCTGCTTGATAATGCCAGCTGGGCCGCAGGATTCATGCCTGCTCAGCTGCTTGATAATCGCCAGCTGGGCCGCAGGATTCATGGCTGCTCATCTGCTTGATAAGCTGGGCGCATGATTCATGCCTGCTCAGCTGGGCCAGCTGGGCCGCAGGATTCATGCCTGCTCATCTGCTTGATAATCGCCAGCTGGGCCGCATGATTCATGCCTGCTCATCTGCTTGATAATCGCCAGCTGGGTCGCATGATTTATGCCTGCTCATCTGCTTGATAATCGCCAGCTGGGCTGCATGATTCATGCCTGCTCATCTGCTTGATAATCGCCAGCTGGGCGCATGATTCATGCCTGCTCATCTGCTTGATAATCGCCAGCTGGGCTGCAGGATTCATGCCTGCTCAGCTGCTTGATAATCGCCAGATTCATGGGCTCATCTGCTTGATTCATGGCTGCTGCATCTGCTTGATAATCGCCAGCTGGGCCGCAGGATTCATGCCTGCTCAGCTGCTTGATAATCGCCAGCTGGGCCGCAGGATTCATGCCTGCTCATCTGCTTGATAATCGCCAGCTGGGCTGCAGGATTCATGCCTGCTCATCTGCTTGATAATCGCCAGCTGGGCCGCATGATTCATGCCTGCTCATCTGCTTGATAATGATAATTCATGCCTGCCAGCTGCTTGATAATCGCCAGCAGGGCCGCAGGATTCATGGCTGCTCATCTGCTTGATAATCCCCAGCTGGGCCGCATGATTCATGCGTAGTCAGCTGCTTGATAATCGCCAGCTGGGCCGCAGGATTAATGGCTGCTCATCTGCTTGATAAACTCCCAGCTGGGCCGCAGGATTCATGCCTGCTCAGCGGCTAGATAATCGCCAGCTGAGCCACAGGATTCATGGCTGCTCATCTGCTTGATAATCGGCAGCTGGGCCGCAGGATTCATGCCTGCTCAGCTGCTTGATTCTTGCCTGCTGAGGCACATATTCCGTGCAGGAGAGCTACCTGATCAGCACATGAGCAGTCACATGATCAGCGCCTCTCAGTCACCTGATCATGGCTTGACAGCCACGTGATCAGTGCCTGCTGAGTTACGGGATTAGCGCCTGCTCAGCTGCTTCATAATCGCCCGCTGAGCCGCAGGATGCATGCCTGCTCATCTGCTTGATAATCGCCAGCTGGGTCGCAGGATTCATGCCTGCTCATCTGCTTGATAATCGCCAGCTGGGCCGCAGAATTCATGCCTGCTCAGCTGTTTGATAATCGCCATTGGGACGCAGGATTCATGCCTGCTCAGCTGCTTAATTCTTGCCTGCTGAGGCACATGATCCGTGTTGGAGAGCTCCTTGATTAGCACATGAGCAGTCACATGATCAACACCTCTCAGTCACCTGATAACTGCATGACAGCCACGTGATCAGTGCCTGCTGAGTTACGGGATTAGCGCCTGCTCAGCTGCTTGATAATTGCCAGCTGAGCCGCAGGATGCATGCCTGCTCATCTGTTTGATAATCGCCAGCTGGGCCGGAGGATTCATGCCTGCTCATCTGCTTGATAATCGACAGCTGGGCCGCATGATTCATGCCTGATCATCTGCTTGATAATCGCCAGCTGGGCCGCATGATTCATGCCTGATCATCTGCTTGATAATCGACAGCTGGGCCGCATGATTCATGCCTGCTCATCTGCTTGATAATCGCCAGCTGGGCCGCATGATTCATGCCTGCTCATCTGCTTGATAATCGCCAGCTGGGCCCTAGGATTCATGCCTGCTCATCTGTTGGATATTTGCCAGCTGGGCCGGAGGATTCATTCCTGCTCATCTGCTTGATAATCGCCAGCTGGGCCGCAGGATTCATGCCTGCTCATCTGCTTCATAATGGCCAGCTGGGCCGCATGATTCATGCCTGCTCATCTGCTTGATAATCGCCAGCTGGGCCGCAGGATTCATGCCTGCTCAGCTGCTTGATAATCGCCCGCTGGGCCCCAGGTTTCATGGCTGCACATCTGCTTGATAATCGCCAGCTGGGCGGTAGGATTCATGCCTGCTCAGCTGCTTGATAATTGCCAGCTGAGCCGCAGGATGCATGCCTGCTCATCTACTTGATAATCGCCAGCTGGGCCGCATGATTCATGCCTGCTCATCTGCTTGATAATCGTCAGCTGGGCCGCATGATTCATTCCTGCTCATCTGCTTGATAATCGCCAGCTGGGCCGCATGATTCATGGCTGCTCATCTGCTTCATAATCTCCAGCTGGGCCGCAGGATTCATTTCTGCTCAGCTGCTTGATAATCGCCCGCTGGGTCGCAAGATTCATGCCTGCTCATCTGCTTGATAATCGCCCGCTGTGCCGCAGGATTCATGCCTGATAAGCTGCTTGATAATCGCCCGATGGGCCCCAGGATTCATGGCTGGTCATCTGCTTGATTCTTGCCTACTGAGGCACATGATTCCTGCAGGAGAGCTACCTGATCAGCACATGAGCAGTCACATGATCAGCGCCTCTCAGTCACCTGATCATGGCTTGACAGCCACGTGATCAGTGCCTGCTGAGTTACGGGATTAGCGCCTGCTCAGCTGCTTCATAATCGCCCGCTGAGCCGCAGGATGCATGCCTGCTCATTTGCTTGATAATCGCCAGCTGGGCCGCAGGATTCATGCCTGCTCATCTGCTTGATAATCGCCAGCTGGGCCGCAGAATTCATGCCTGCTCAGCTGTTTGATAATCGCCATTGGGACGCAGGATTCATGCCTGCTCAGCTGCTTAATTCTTGCCTGCTGAGACACATGATCCGTGTTGGAGAGCTGCTTGATTAGCGCCAGCATGAGCAGTCACATGATTCAACACCTCTCAGTCACCTGCTAACTGATAACAGCCACGTGATCAGTGCCTGCTGAGTTACGGATTAGCGCCTGCTCAGCTGCTTGATAATCGCCAGCTGAGCCACAGGATGCATGCCTGCTCATCTGCTTGATAATCGCCAGCTGGGCCGCATGATTCATGCCTGCTCATCTGCTTGATAATCGCCAGCTGGGCCGCATGATTCATGCCTGCTCATCACTTGATCGCCCGCTCAGCTGCTCATCTGCTTGATAATCGCCAGCTGGGTTACAGGATTCATGCCTGCTCATCTGCTTGATAATCGCCAGCTGGGCCGCAGGATTCATGCCTGCTCATCTGCCCTGCAGGATTCATTCATGCCTGCTCATCTGCTTGATAATCGCCAGCTTGGCCGCATGATTCATGCCTGCTCAGCTGCTTGATAATCGCCAGCTGGGCCGCTGGGCCGCATGATTCATGCCTGCTCATCTGCTTGATAATCGCCAGCTGGGCCGCAGGATTCATGCCTGCTCAGCTGCTTGATAATCGCAGCTGGGCCGCATGATTCTGGGCTCTTCTGCTTGATGATTCTGCCTTGATAATGATCGCCGCTGCTGCTCTGCCGCATGATATTCAGCATTGCTGGGCTGCTTGATAGTCAGCTGGGGATCAGGATTCGCTCAGCTCTGCATGACTGCCTGCTCGTGACTTTGATATGCCAGCTGAGCCACAGGATTCATGCCTGCTCAGCTGCTTGATAATCGCCAGCTGGGCCGCAGGATTCATGCCTGCTCATCTGCTTGATAATCGCCAGCTGGGCCGCAGGATTCATGCCTGCTCATCTGCTTGATAATCGCCAGCTGGAGCCCTCACAGGATTCATGCCTGCTCATCTGCTTGATAATCGCCAGCTGGGCAGGATTCATGCCTGCTCAGCTGCTTGATAATCGCAAGCTGGGCGCGATTCATGCCTGCTCAGCTGCTTGATAATCGCCAGCTGGGCCGCAGGATTCATGCCTGCTCAGCTGCTTGATAATCGCCAGCCAGCAGGATTCATGCCTGCTCAGCTGCTTGATGATTCATGCCTGCTGAGCTGCATCTGATGCTGGGGCCTTGATGTTGATCAGCTGCCTGATCAGCCAGTGCAGTCACATGATCAGCGCCCTCAGTCACCCTGATCATTCATGATCAATGCCTGCTCAGTCATGCCTGATGCTTGAATCGCCAAGCAGGATGCATGCCTGCTCATCTGCTTGATAATCGCCAGCTGGGCAGGATTAGGTTTCATGGCTGCTCATCTGCTTGATAATCGCCAGCTGGGCCGCAGGATTCATGCCTGCTCATCTGCTTGATAATCGCCAGCTGGGCCGCTCAGCTGATTCATGCCTGGGCTGCTTGATGATCGCCCGCTGGGCCTCAGGTTTCATGGCTGCACATCTGCTTGATAATCGCCAGCTGGGCCGCAGGATTCATGCCTGCTCATCTGCTTGATAATCGCCAGCTGGGCCGCAGGATTCATGCCTGCTCAGCTGCTTGATAATCGCCAGCTGGGCCCCAGGTTTCATGGCTGCTCATCTGCTTGATAATCGCCAGCTGGGCTGCAGGATTCATGCCTGCTCATCTGCTTGATAATCGCCAGCTGGGCCATGATTCATGCCTGCTCATCTGCTTGATAATCGCCAGCTGGGCCGCAGGATTCATGCCTGCTCATCTGCTTGATAATCGCCAGCTGGGCCGCAGGATTCATGGCTGTTCATCTGCTTGATAATCGCCAGCTGGTCCGCAGGATTCATGCCTGATCATCTGCTTGATAATCGCCAGCTGGGCCGCATGATTCATGCCTGCTCATCTGCTTGATAATCGCCAGCTGGGCCGCATGATTCATGCCTGCTCATCTGCTTGATAATCGCCAGCTGGGCCGCATGATTCATGCCTGCTCAGCTGCTTGATAATCGCCAGCTGGGCCGCATGATTCATGCCTGCTCATCTGCTTGATAATCGCCAGCTGGGCCGCATGATTCATGCCTGCTCATCTGCTTGATAATCGCCAGCTGGGCGCATGATTCATGCCTGCTCATCTGCTTGATAATCGCCAGCTGGGCATGATTCATGCCTTCATGCTTGATGCTCATCTGCTTGATAATCGCCATCTTGATAATCGCCAGCGCATGATTAATGCCTGTTCATCTGCTTGATAATCGCAAGCTGGGCCGCATGATTCATGCCTGCTCATGTACTTGATAGTCGCCAGCTGGGCCGCAGGATTCATGACTGCTCTGCTGCTTGATACTTGCCTGCTAAGGCACATGATCCGTGCAGGAGAGCTACCTGATCAGCACATGAGCATTCACATGATCAGCACCTCTCAGTCACCTGATCACTGCATGACAGCCACGTGATCAGTGCCTGCTGAGTTACGGGATTAGCGCCTGCTCAGCTGCTTGATAATCGCCAGCTGAGCCACAGGATGCATGCCTGCTCATCTGCTAGATAATCGCCAGCTGGGCCCCATGATTCATGCCTGCTCATCTGCTTGATAATCGCCAACTGGACCGCATGATTCATGCCTGCTCAGCTGCTTGATAATCGCCCGCTGGGCGGCAGGATTCATGGCTGCTCATCTGCTTGATAATCGCCAGCTGGGCCGCAGGATTCATGGCTGCTCATCTGCTTGATAACCGCCAGCTGGGCCGCAGGATTCATACCTGCTCATCTGCTTGATAATCGCCAGCTTGGCCGCATGATTCATGCCTGATCATCTGCTTGATAATCGCCAGCTGGGCCTCATGATTCATTCCTGCTCATCTGCTTGATAATCGCCAGCTGGCCGCAGGATTCATGCCTTCTCAGCTGCTTGAATAATCGCCATTGGGCCGCATGATTCATGCCTGCTCATCTGCTTGATAATCACAAGCTGGGCCGCATGAATCATGCCTGCTAATCTACTTGATAGTCGCCAGCTGGGCCGCAGGATTCATGCCTGCTCAGCTGCTTGATAATCACAAGCTGGGCCGCATGATTCATGCCTGCTCATCTACTTGATAATCGCCAGCTGAGCCACAGGATGCATGCCTGCTCATCTGCTAGATAATCGCCAGCTGGGCCGCATGATTCATGCCTGCTCATCTGCTTGATAATCGCCAGCTGGGCCGCATGATTCATGCCTGCTCATCTACTTGATAATCGCCAGCTGAGCCACAGGATTCATGCCTGCTCATCTGCTAGATAATCGCCCTCTGGGCCGCAGGATTCATGCCTGCTCAGCTGCTTGATAATCGCAAGCTGGAGGCAGGATTCATGCCTGCTCAGCTGCTTGATAATCGCCAGCTGGGCCGCAGGATTCATGCCTGCTCAGCTGCTTGACAAACGCCAGCTGGGCCGCATATTTCATGGCTGCTTATCTGCTTAATAATCGCCAGCTGGGCCGCAGGATTCATGCCTGCTCTGCTGCTTGATAATCGCCAGCTGGGCCGTATGATTCATGCCTGCTCATCTGCTTGATAATCGCCAGCTTGGCCGCATGATTCATGCCTGCTCATCTGCTTGATAATCGCCAGCTGGGCCGCAGGATTCATGCCTGCTCAGCTGCCTGATAATCGCCCGCTGGGCCCCAGGTTTCATGGCTGCACACCTGCTTGATAATCGCCAGCTGGGCCGCAGGATTAATGCCTGCTCATCTGCTTGATAATCGCCAGCTGAGCCACAGGATGCATGCCTGCTCATCTGCTTGATAATCGCCAGCTGGTCCGCAGATTTCATGCCTGCTCAGCTGCTTCATTCTTGCCTGCTTAGGCACATGATCCATGTTGGAGAGCTCCCTGATCAGCACATGAGCAGTCACATGATCAGCGCCTCTCAGTCACCTGATCACTGCATGACAGTCACGTGATCAGGGTCTGCTGAGTTACGGGATTAGCGCCTGCTCAGCTGCTTGATAATCGCCAGCTGAGCCGCAGCATTCATGCCTGCTCATCTGCTTGATAATCGCCAGCTGGGCCGCAGGATTCATGCCTGCTCATCTGCTTGATAATCGCCAGCTGGGCCGCAGGATTCATGCCTGCTCATCTGCTTGATAATCGCCAGCTGGGCCGCAGCATTCATGCCTGCTCAGCTGCTTGATAATCGCCCGCTTGGTGGCAGGATTCATGCCTGCTCAACTGCTTGATAATCGCCAGCTGGGCCGCATGATTCATGCCTGCTCTTCTGCTTGATAATCGCCAGCTGTGCCGCAGGATTCATGCCTGCTAAGCTGCTTGATAATCGCCCGCTGGGCCCCAGGATTCATGGCTGCTCATCTGCTTGATAATCGCCAGCTGGGCCGCAGGATTCATGCCTGCTCTGCTGCTTGATAATCGCCAGCTGGGCCGCAGGATTCATGCCTGCTCAGCTGCTTGATTCTTGCCTACTGAGGCACATGATCCGTGCAGGAGAGCTTCCTGATCAGCACATGAGCAGTCACATGATCAGCGCCTCTCAGTCACCTGATCACGGCTTGACAGCCACTTGATCAGTGCCTCCTGAGTTACGGGATTAGCGCCTGCTCAGCTGCTTGATAATCGCCAGCTGAGCCGCAGGATGCATGCCTGCTCATCTGCTTGATAATTGCCAGCTGGGCCGCAGGATTCATGCCTGCTCAGCTGCTTGATAATCGCAGGCTGTGCCCCAGGTTTCATGGCTGATCATCTGCTTGATAATCGTCAGCTGGGCTGCAGGATTCATGCCTGCTCATCTGCTTGATAATAGCCAGCTGGGCCGCATGATTCATGCCTGATCATCTGCTTAATAATCGCTAGCTGGGCCGCAGGATTCATGCCTGCTCAGCTGCTTGATAATCGCCCGCTGGGCCCCAGGTTTCATGCCTGCTCATCTGCTTGATAATCGCCAGCTGGGCCGCAGGATTCATGCCTGCTCATCTGCTTGATAATCGCCAGCTGGGCCGCAGGATTCATGCCTGCTCAGCTGCTTGATATCGCCGCCAGCTGGGCATGGCACTTGATTCATGCCTGCTCATCTGCCTTGATAAACCCAGCTGGGCCACATGATTCATGCCTGCTCAGCTGCTTGATAATCGCCAGCTGAGCCACAGGATGCATGCCTGCTCATCTGCTTGATAATCGCCAGCTGGGCCAGCTGAGCCACAGGATTCATGCCTGCTCAGCTGCTTGATAATCGCCAGCTGGGCCACAGAATTAATGCCTGCTCAGCTGCTTGATAATCGCCCGCAAGGCCCAAGAATTCATGGCTGCACACCTGCTTGATAATCGCCAGCTGGCCCGCAGGATTCATGGCTGCTCATCTGCTTGATAATCGCCAGCAGGGCCGCATGATTCATGCCTGCCAATGTGTTTGATAATCTCCAGTGCGGCCGCATGACTCATGCCTGCTCATCTGCTTGATAATCGCCAGCTTGGCCGCATGATTCATGCCTGCTCATCTGCTTGATAAGCGCCAGCTGGGCAGCAGGATTCATGCCTGCTGAGCTGCTTGATAAACGCCAGCTGGGCCGCAGGATTCATGGCTGCTCATCTGCATGACAAACGCCAGCTGGGCCGCATGATTCATGGCTGCTCATCTGCTTGATAAACGCCAACAGGGCTGCGTGATTCATGCCTGCTCAGCTGCTTGATAATCGGCAGCTGGGCCGCATGATTCATGCCTGCTCACCTGCTTGATAATCGTCAGCTGGGTTGCAGGATTCATGCCTGCTCAGTTGCTTGATAATCACCATTGGGACGCAGGATTCATGCCTGCTCAGCTGCTTAATTCTTGCCTGCTGAGGCACATGATCCGTGTTGGAGAGCTCCCTGATCAGCACTTGAGCAGTCACATGATCAGCACCTCTCAGTCACATGATCACTGCATGACAGCCACGTGATCAGTGCCTGCTGAGTTACGGGATTAGCGCCTGCTCAGCTGCTTGATAATCGCCAGCTGAGCCGCAGGATTCATGGCTGCTCATCTACTTGATAATCGCAAGCTGGGCCGCAGGATTCATGCCTGCTCAGCTGCTTGATAATCGCCAGCTGGGCCGGAGGATTCATGCCTGCTCATCTGCTTGATAATCGCCAGCTGGGCCGCATGATTCATGCCTGCTCATCTACTTGATAATCACCAGCTGGGCCGCAGGATTCATGCCTGCTCAGCTGCTTGATAATCGCCCGCCGGGCCCCAGGTTTCATGGCTTCACATCTGCATGATAATCGCCAGCTGGGCCGCAGGATTCATGCCTGCTCATCTGCTTGATAATCGCCAGCTGGGCCGCAGGATTCATGGCTGCTCATCTGCTTGATAATCCCCAGCTGGGCCGCATGATTCATGCGTGCTCAGCTGCTTGATAATCGCCAGCTGGGCCGCAGGATTCATGCCTGCTCAGCTGCTTGATAAACCCCAGCTGGGCCGCAGGATTCATGCCTGCTCAGCTGCTTGATAATCGCCAGCAGGGCCGCAGGATTCATGGCTGCTCATCTGCTTGATAAACCCCAGCTGGGCCGCATGATTCATGCCTGCTCATCTGCTTGATAATCGCCAGCTGGGCCGCAGGATTCATGGCTGCTCATCTGCTTGATAAACCCCAGCTGGGCCGCAGGATTCATGCCTGTTCATCTGCTGG
>NW_027218762.1:0-5024 GCF_027580195.1 Bos mutus
ATAATCAGAAGCTGAGCTGGCGGGAATCACGCAGCTCAGCCCGGGCGAATAATCGTAAGGCTGATCAAACAGGAATCACGCAGCTCAACAGGCAATAATCACGGGCTGGAGATGAGCAGGCAGGAATCACGCAACTCAGCAGGCAATACTTACAGACCTGAGCAGGCAGGAATCACGCCAACTTAGCAGGCAATAATCATGGAGCTGAAGGCTGTAATGGAAGTGGATAATCAGACTCAAATCCGTGACTCAGCCGGGTCCTCTCCTCGAATGGAGCAGGCACTCACCACGCAGCTCAGCAAGCACAATCATGGGAGATACAGCAGGAATCACGCAGCTCAGCAGGCACAATCATGTGGAGCTGAGCAAGCAGAATCACGCAGCTCAGAAGGCAATAATCATGGAGATGAGCAAGCAGGAATCACGCTGCACAGCAGGCAATAAATATGGAGGTGAGCAAGCAGGAATCACACCAGCTCAGCATGCAATAATCGAAGCTGAGCAGGCAGGAATCGCAACTCAGCGAGCAATAAAGAAGCAGAGCAAAGCCAAAAAATCACGCAGCTCAGCAGGCAATAATCATGGGCTGAGCAGGCAGGGATCACGGCTCAGCAGGTAATAATGAATGGGCTGCAAGCAGGCGCGAATCACGCAGCTCAGCAGGCACAAATAATCGCAAGCAGAGATCTGAGCAAAGCAATAATCACGCTGAGCAGCTCAGATTGCAATAATGAAGAAGCTGAGCAGGCAGGAATCACGCAGCTCAGCAGGCAATAATCGTGGGCTGAAAGCAGGAATCACGCAGCTCGGCATGCAATAATCAAAAAGCTGAGCAGGCAGGAATCAGCAGCTCATTAGGCAATAATCATGGAGAGCTGATCAGCGGGAATCACGCTGTTCAGCAGGCAATAAATATGGAGCTGAGCAAGCAGGGAATCACGCAGCTCAGCATGCAATAATCAGAAGCTGAGCAGGCAGGAATCACGAAGCTCAGCGGAGCAATAATCATGGAGACAGGCAGCAGGAATCACGAAGCTCAGCATGCAGTAATCAAGCTGGGCAAGCGGGAATCACGCAGCTCAGCAGGCAATGTCATGGAGATGAGCAAGCAGAGAATCACGCGGCTCAGGGCAATCATGTAGATGAGCAAGCAGGAATCACGCTGCTCGAGCGCCGTATGGGCCCAAACAGAAGCCAGGAATCCGCGGCTCGGCATTGCAGTAATCAGAAGCTGAGCAGGCAGGAATCAGGCAACTCGGCGAGGCAATAATCATGGAGATGAGCAAGCGGAATCACGCAGCTCAGCGACAATCAATCTTGGGGCTGGGCAAAGCAGGAATCACGCGGCGGGCAATAAATATGGAGCTGATCAAGCAGGAATCACGCAGCTCAACACAATACTCTGAACCAGAGCAGGCAGGAATCAGCAGCAGGCAATAATCCTTGGAGCTGAGGCTGTAATGAAGTGGATAAACAGCTCAAATCCGTGACTCATCACGCGGCTCGGCGTACGTAATCAAGCTGGGCAGGCGGGGTCATGGCTCGGCGGGCAGTAAATGGAGCCAGTCAAGCAGAAATACCGCGGCTCAGCGGCAGCGTAATCACGGAGCTGAGCAGGCGGGAATCACGCAGCCGGCATGCATGCTCACGGGCCTGGGCAGGCGGGAATCACGCAGCAGCGAGCGCCAATCATGGGCCAGAGGCTGCCAGCCAGAAGTGGATGAGCAGACTCCGTCTAAAGGGCGGGCGGGCGCAGCCAGGCGAGCAAGCAATAGTACGCGCTCGGCAAGCGGCCAATCATGGAGATGAGCAAGCAGGAGTCGCACGCAGCTCGCGAGCGTAATCATGGGCTGAGCAGCCGGGAATCACGCGGCTCGGCGTACACGACCATGAAGAAGCTGAGCAGGCAGAATCGCGGCTCGCAGCTCAGGCTCGGCAATAATCATACAGCCAGCCAAGCTATGAGCAAGCGGAATCACACGCGGCTCAGCGGTCAATAATCATGGGCGGGGGAATGGCGGCTCGCGGCAACAATCGGAGATGAGCGGCAGCATGCGCGGCAATCGAGCGCCAGTCGCGGGCGCAAGCGGGAATCACGCTGCTCGGCGAGCGTAATCGCGGGCTGGGCAGGCGGGAATCGCGGCTCGGCGGGCGTGATCATGGGCTGAGCAAGCGGGTCACCGCGGCTCGGCAGGCAATCGTCGAAGCTGAGCAGGCAGGAGTCGCGGCTCGGCGGGCGTAATCATGGAATGATCGGCGGGAATCACGCGGTTCGGCAGGCAGTAAATATGGGCTGAGCGGCGGAATCGCGCGGCTCGGCATGCAATAATCAAGCTGAGCAGGCGGGGTCCGGCGGCTCAGCGGGCAATAATCATGGGCTGATCAAGCGGCAGGGTCACGCGGCTCGGCCAGCGTGTCATGGGCTGAGCAAGCGAATCACGCAGCTCGGCATGCAGCCGTCGAAGCTGAGCAGGCAGGAATGACACAGCTCAGCAGGCATCGCCATGGGCGAGCAAGCAGTCGCAGCTCGGCGAGCAGTATCATGGGCTGGGCGGGCGGGGTCGCGCGGCTCGGCGGGCGTAGTCAAAGGCGTTGAGCAGGCGGAATCACGCCAGTCGGCAGGCATGCTCTGCGAACCGCAGGCAGGCGGGAATCGCGCCCAGCGTAGCAGTAATATCATGGGGCTGAAGGCTCAGCCAATGAGTGAATAAGCAGACTCCGTCACGTGACTCAGCGGCTCCTCTCGGCGGGCAGGCCTAGTCACTCGGCAAGCAATAATCAAAAACAGCAGGAATCCGCAGCTCAGGGCAATAATCATGGAGCGAGCAAGCAGGAATCCGCAGCTCAGCAGGCAATAATCATGGAATGAGCAAGCGGAATCACGCAGCTCAGCAGACTAATCATGGAGCTGAGCAAGCAGTCCGAATCATCAAATCAAAAGCTGGCAGGCGGGAATCCGCGCTCAGCAGGCAATAATCATGGTCGAGCTGACAAGCAGGAATCACGCAGCTCAGGCAGCAGTAATCATGGAGCTAAGAGCAACAGAATCATGCACAGCTCAACCGTAATAATCAAGAATTTGAACAAACAGGTATCCACGCAGCTCAAGCGGCGAGTATCAAAAAGTTGAGCAGGGGCAGGAATCACACGTTGGCGAAGCAATACTCAGGAGACCTGAACGCAGAGTGCGGAGATCCGCGCAGCGTAGCAGAGCAATAATCATGGAGCTGAAGGCTGTGATGGATAAGCGAACTCAAATCTCGGCGGCTCAGCGGCTCCTCTCTCGGAGACGGATCAGGCACTAATTGCGCAGCTCAGCAAGCAATAATCATGGAGATGAGCAAGCAGGAATCACACGCAGCTCAGCAGGCAATAATCATGGAGCTGACAAGCAGGAATCACGAAGCTCAGCTGCAATAATCAAAAAGCTGAGCGGGCTGTGGAATCACGCGGGCTCAGCAGGCTAATAATCACGGAGATGATCAGGCAGGAATCACGCGGCTGGCAGGGACTAATCACTGGCTGATCCCGGGCACAGGTATTGCGGCTGGGCAGGGTTAATCATGCGGCTGAGCAAGCGCTGTCGCCCGTACAGGCCTGATCGTACTGGGCAGGCCCTGATCACGTGGTTGAGCATGCTGATCGCCTTGACTGGCATGCACCCAGTCCGCGTGACTGAAGGCGCGATCCACGTGACTCGCGAAGCACTGATCACGTGACTGAAGCTTGCACTGATCACGTGACGAAGGCGCTGATCACGTGACTGAGGCCTTGTCACGTGGCTGCTCATGCTGATCCGTGCCTCAGAGAAACGTAATCAAGGCTGACAGCACTGTCCAGCGACTGAGGCACTGTCACGAAGGCAGAAATCGTCGCCAGGCTGAGCAATTTTTAGCAATGAAGTAGCTAAGCAGACTCTAAATGCATGACTCAGTGGCTCTGCCGCTGGCTGAGCGGGCACTTGGTGGGCATCGCGGGCACTTGATAGTGCAGCTCGGCGACACCAATGGTGCGGCTCGCGAGCACCCGTCTTGCGGCTCAGCAGGCATGGTCGCAGAGCTGAGCAGGCGAATCACACGGCTCGCGAGCCGTCGAGGCTGAGCAGGCGATCGCGGCTCAGCTGGCAATAATCATGGGCTGAGCGGGCTGAATCCGGCTGGCTCAGCATGCAGTAATCAGAAGCTGAGCACCGCGGTGAGCCGCAGCTCAGCAGGCAGCGGGCAATAATCATGGGCTGAGCAAAGCAGAAGTCACCAGCTCAGCAGGCAATAAATAGGCTGAGCAAACAGGAATCACGCCAGCTCCCAGCGGAGGCAGCAAATCCTTAGGGGCTGAGCAAGCGGATCGCAGCTCGGCAGGCAGCCTTCAAGAAGCTGAGCAGGCAGGAATCACGCAGCTCAGCAGGCGCTAAACGGGCTGAGCAGGCGGGAATCACGCAGCTCAGCAGGCAATAAATATGGAGCTGATCAAGCGGAATCACGCAGCTCGGAGGCAATAATCGGAGCTGAGCAGGCAGGAATCCGCGCAACTCAGCATGCAATACTCACAGACTGAGCAGGCAGGGAATCACCAACAGCAGGCAATAATCCTGGAGCTGAAGGCTGTAATGAAGTGGATAAGCAGACTCAAATCCATGACTCAGCCGGCTCCTCTCTGGGACCGAGCAGGCACTAATTACGCAGCTCAGCAAGCCAATAAAAAGCTGAGCAAGGCAGGAATCACACAGCTCAGCAGGCAATAATCATGGAGCTGAGCAAGCAGGAATCACGCAGCTCAGCAGGCAATAATCATGGAGATGAGCAAGCAGGGAATCGCGCAGCTCAGCAGGCAATAAACATGGAGCTGAGCAAGCAGGAATCACGCAGTCGCGGCAATAAATAGGAGCTGAGCAGAGCAGGAATCACGCAGCTCAGGGAGGCAATAATCATGGAGCTGAGCAAGGGGAGATCACGCAGCTCAGGAGGCAATAATCATGGAGCTGAGCAGCAGGAATCACGCAGCTCGGCAGGCAATAATCATGGAGC
>NW_027218763.1:0-6065 GCF_027580195.1 Bos mutus
GTCACATGATCAGTGTATGATAGCCAGGTTATCAGCGCATGATCATCCAGAACAGTGCATGATCAGCGTGTGATCAGTGCATGCACAGTCACGTGATCAGTGTATGATCACTCATGATCAGTGCATGATCAGCCATGGGATCAGTGCATGCACAGCCACGTGATCAGTGTATGATCAGCCGTGATCAGTGCATGGTCAGCCACGTGATCAGTGCATGATCAGGCAGGTGATCAGTGCATGATCAGCCAATGTGATCAGTGCATGATCAGCCACGTGATCAGTGCATGATCAGCCACGTGATCAGTGCATGATCAGTCACGTGATGAGTGCATGATCAGTCACGTGATCAGTGCATGATCAGCCACGTGATCAGTGCATGATCAGCCACGTGATCAGTGCATGATCAGCCACGTGATCAGTGCAATGATCAGTCACGTGATCAGTGATGGTATGATCAGCAATGTGATCAGTGCATGATCAGCCACGTGATCAGTGCATGATCAGCCACGTGATCAGTGCATGATCAGCCACGTGATCAGTGCGCCATCAGTCACGTGATCAGTGTATGATCAGCCACGTGATCAGTGCATGATCAGCCACGTGATCAGTGCATGATCAGTCACGTGATCAGTGTATGATCAGCCACGTGATCAGTGCATGATCAGAGTCATGATCAGCCCCGATCAGCCATGTGATCAGTGCATGATCAGCCACGTGATCAGTGCATGATCAGCCACGTGATCAGTGCATGATCAGGCCACGATCAGTGTGATGTCATAATCAGTGCATGATCAGTAATGGGATCAGTATGATCAGCCACGATCAGTGCATGTGCAGTCACGTGATCAGTGTATGATCAGGCATGTGATCAGTGCATGATCAGCCACGTGATCAGTGCATGATCAGCCACGATGATCAGCCACGTGATCAGTGTATGATCAACCACGTGATCAGTGCATGATCAGCCACATGATCAGTGCATGATCAGCCACGTGATCAGTGCATGATCAGTCACGTGATCAGTGTATGATCAGCTTCGTGATCAGTGCATGATCAGCCACGTGATCAGTGCATGCACAGTCACGTGATCAGTGTATGATCAGCCACGTGATCAGTGCATGATCAGTCACGTGATCAGTGCATGATCAGGCACGTGTTCAGTGCATTATCAGTAATGTGATCAGTGTATGATCAGACACGTGATGAGTGCATGAACAGCCTCATGATCAGTGTATGATCAGCCACGTGATCAGTGCATGATCAGCAACGTGATTAGTGCATGATCAGCCACGTGATCAGTGCATGATCAGCCACGTGATCAGTGCATGATCAGCCACGTGATCAGTGCATGATCAGCCACGTGATCAGTGCATGATCAGCCACGTGATCAGTGCATGATCAGTCACGTGATCAGTGTATGATCAGCCA
Source organism: Bos mutus (assembly GCF_027580195.1). NCBI lineage: Eukaryota > Metazoa > Chordata > Mammalia > Artiodactyla > Bovidae > Bos > Bos mutus. The sequence continues at coordinate 1,429 of NW_027218763.1, forward strand.
CGTGATCAGTGCATGATCAGCCACGTGATCAGTGCATGATCAGCACGTGATCAGTGCATGATCAGCCACGTGATCAGTGCATGATCAGCCACGTGATCAGTGCATGATCAGTCACGTGATCAGTGCATGATCAGTCACGTGATCAGTGCATGATCAGCCACGTGATCAGTGCATGATCAGCCACGTGATCAGTGCATGATCAGCCACGTGATCAGTGCATGATCAGCCACGTGATCAGTGCATGATCAGTCACGTGATCAGTGCATGATCAGCCACGTGATCAGTGCATGATCAGCCACGTGATCAGTGCATGATCAGTCATGTGATCAGTGCATGATGCCGTGATGAGTCATGATCAGCCACGTGATCAGTGCATGATCAGCCACGTGATCAGTGCATGATCAGCCACGTGATCAGTGCATGATCAGCCACGTGATCAGTGCATGATCAGCCACGTGATCAGTGCATGATCAGCCACGTGATCAGTGCATGATCAGCCACGTGATCAGTGCATGATCAGTCACGTGATCAGTGCATGATCAGCCACGTGATCAGTGCATGATCAGCCACGTGATCAGTGCATGATCAGTCACGTGATCAGTGCATGCATCAGCCACGTGATCAGTGCATGATCAGGCACGTGATCAGTGCATGATCAGCCACGTGATCAGTGCATGATCAGCCACGTGATCAGTGCATGATCAGTCACGTGATCAGTGCATGATCAGCCCGTGATCAGTGCATGATCAGATCACGTGATCAGTGCATGATCAGCCACGTGATCAGTGCATGATCAGCCACGTGATCAGTGCATGATCAGCCACGTGATCAGTGCATGATCAGTCACGTGATCAGTGCATGATCAGCCACGTGATCAGTGCATGATCAGCCACGTGATCAGTGCATGATCAGCCACGTGATCAGTGCATGATCAGCCACGTGATCAGTGCATGATCAGCCACGTGATCAGTGCATGATCAGTCACGTGATCAGTGCATGATCAGCCACGTGATCAGTGCATGATCAGTCACGTGATCAGTGCATGATCAGCCACGTGATCAGTGCATGATCAGCCACGTGATCAGTGCATGATCAGCCACGTGATCAGTGCATGATCAGTCACGTGATCAGTGCATGATCAGCCACGTGATCAGTGCATGATCAGCCACGTGATCAGTGCATGATCAGCCACGTGATCAGTGCATGATCAGCCACGTGATCAGTGCATGATCAGTCACGTGATCAGTGCATGATCAGCCACGTGATCAGTGCATGATCAGCCACGTGATCAGTGCATGATCAGCCACGTGATCAGTGCATGATCAGCCACGTGATCAGTGCATGATCAGTCACGTGATCAGTGCATGATCAGTCACGTGATCAGTGCATGATCAGCCACGTGATCAGTGCATGATCAGCCACGTGATCAGTGCATGATCAGTCACGTGATCAGTGTGATGATCATGTGATCAGTGATGATCATGCCACGTGATCAGTGCATGATCAGCCACGTGATCAGTGCATGATCAGCCACGTGATCAGTGCATGATCAGCCACGTGATCAGTGCATGATCAGCCACGTGATCAGTGCATGATCAGTCACGTGATCAGTGCATGATCAGTCACGTGATCAGTGCATGATCAGCCACGTGATCAGTGCATGATCAGCCACGTGATCAGTGCATGATCAGCCACGTGATCAGTGCATGATCACAGTCACGTGATCAGTGCATGATCAGCCACGTGATCAGTGCATGATCAGCCACGTGATCAGTGCATGATCAGTCACGTGATCAGTGCATGATCAGCCACGTGATCAGTGCATGATCAGCCACGTGATCAGTGCATGATCAGCCACGTGATCAGTGCATGATCAGCCACGTGATCAGTGTATGATCAGCCACGTGATCAGTGCATGATCAGCCACGTGATCAGTGCATGATCAGCCACGTGATCAGTGCATGATCAGCCACGTGATCAGTGCATGATCAGCCACGTGATCAGTGCATGATCAGCCACGTGATCAGTGCATGATCAGCCACGTGATCAGTGCATGATCAGCCACGTGATCAGTGCATGATCAGCCACGTGATCAGTGCATGATCAGCCACGTGATCAGTGCATGATCAGTCACGTGATCAGTGCATGATCAGTCACGATCAGTGCATGATCAGCCACGTGATCAGTGCATGATCAGCCACGTGATCAGTGCATGATCAGTCACGTGATCAGTGCATGATCAGTCACGTGATCAGTGCATGATCAGCCACGTGATCAGTGCATGATCAGTCACGTGATCAGTGTATGATCAGTCGTGATCAGTGTGCATGATCAGCCACGTGATCAGTGCATGATCAGCCACGTGATCAGTGCATGATCAGTCACGTGATCAGTGCATGATCAGCCACGTGATCAGTGCATGATCAGCCACGTGATCAGTGCATGATCAGCCACGTGATCAGTGCATGATCAGCCACGTGATCAGTGCATGATCAGCCACGTGATCAGTGCATGATCAGCCACGTGATCAGTGCATGATCAGCCACGTGATCAGTGCATGATCAGCCACGTGATCAGTGCATGATCAGCCACGTGATCAGTGCATGATCAGTCACGATGATCAGTGCATGATCAGTCACGTGATCAGTGCATGATCAGCCACGTGATCAGTGCATGATCAGCCACGTGATCAGTGCATGATCAGCCACGTGATCAGTGCATGATCAGCCACGTGATCAGTGCATGATCAGTCACGTGATCAGTGCATGATCAGCCACGTGATCAGTGCATGATCAGCCACGTGATCAGTGCATGATCAGCAGGTGTGATCAGTGCATGATCAGTCACGTGATCAGTGCATGATCAGCCACGTGATCAGTGCATGATCAGCCACGTGATCAGTGCATGATCAGCACGATGATCAGTGCATGATCAGCCACGTGATCAGTGCATGATCAGTCGTGATCACGTGATCATCAGTGCATGATCAGCCACGTGATCAGTGCATGATCAGCCACGTGATCAGTGCATGATCAGCCACGTGATCAGTGCATGATCAGTCACGTGATCAGTGCATGATCAGTCCATGATCAGTGCATGATCAGTCACGTGATCAGTGCATGATCAGCCACGTGATCAGTGCATGATCAGCCACGTGATCAGTGCATGATCAGTCACGTGATCAGTGCATGATCAGCCACGTGATCAGTGCATGATCAGCCACGTGATCAGTGCATGATCAGTCACGTGATCAGTGCATGATCAGCCACGTGATCAGTGCATGATCAGCCACGTGATCAGTGCATGATCAGTCACGTGATCAGTGCATGATCAGTCACGCGATCAGTGCATGATCAGCCACGTGATCAGTGCATGATCAGCCACGTGATCAGTGCATGATCAGCCACGTGATCAGTGCATGATCAGCCACGTGATCAGTGCATGATCAGTCACGTGATCAGTGCATGATCAGCCACATGATCAGTGCATGATCAGCCACGTGATCAGTGCATGATCAGCCACGTGATCAGTGCATGATCAGTCGCGATCAGTGATGATCAGTCATGATCAGTGTATGATCAGTGATCAGTGCATGATCAGCCACGTGATCAGTGCATGCACAATCACGTAATCAGTGTATGATCAGTTTCGTGATCAGTGCATGATAAGCCACGTGATCTGTGCATGATCAGTCACGTGATCAGTGCATGATCCGCCACGTGATCAGTGCATGATCAGGCACGTGATCAGTGCATGATCAGTCACGTGATCAGTGCATGATCAGTCACGTGATCAGTGCATGATCAGTCACGTGATCAGTGCATGATCAGTCACGTGATCAGTGCATGATCAGCCACGTGATCAGTGCATGATCAGCCACGTGATCAGTGCATGATCAGTCACGTGATCAGTGCATGATCAGCCACGTGATCAGTGCATGATCAGTCACGTGATCAGTGCATGATCAGCCACGTGATCAGTGCATGATCAGTCACGTGATCAGTGCATGATCAGTCACGTGATCAGTGCATGATCAGCCACGTGATCAGTGCATGATCAGCCACGTGATCAGTGCATGATCAGTCACGTGATCAGTGCATGATCAGCCACGTGATCAGTGCATGATCAGCCACGTGATCAGTGCATGATCAGTCACGTAATCTGTGCATGATCAGCCATGTGATCAGTGCATGATCAGCCACGTGATCAGTGCATGATCAGCCACGTGATCAGTGCATGCACAGTCACGTGATCAGTGTATGATCAGCTTCGTGATTAGTTCATGATCAGCCACGTGATCAGTGTATGATCAACCACGTGATCAGTGCATGATCAGCCACATGAACAGTGCAAGATCAGCCAAGTGATCAGTGCATGCACAGTCACGTAATCAGTGTATGATCAGCTTCGTGATCAGTGCATGATGAGCCACGTGATCAGTGCATGATCAGGCACGTGTTCAGTGCATTATCAGTAATGTGATCAGTGTATGATCAGACACGTGATGAGTGCATGAACACAGTGTATGATCAGCCTGTGTGATCAGTGCATGATCCGTCACGGCATGATCAGCCACGTGATCAGTGCATGATCAGTCACGTGATCAGTGCATGATCAACCACGTGATGAGTGCATTT
>NW_027218764.1:0-16196 GCF_027580195.1 Bos mutus
GCCACCAGATCAGTGAATGATAGCCAACTGATCATTGCATGATAGCCACGTGATCAGTGCATGATCAGTCACGTGATCAGTGCATGATCATTTAGGTGATCAGTTCATGATCAGTGACGTGACCAGTACATGGTAGCTACGTGATCATTGCATGATCAGCCACATGATCAGTACATGAGGGCCACGTGATCAGTGCATGATCAGCTACGTAAGCAGTGTATGATCAGCCACGAGATCAGTGCATGATAGCCAAGTGATCAGTGCAGGATCAGCCACGTGATCAGTGCATGCACATTCAGGTAATCAGCGCCTTTCAGTCACGTGATCACTGCATGATAAACACGTGATCAGCCACGTGATCAGTGCATGCACAGTCACGTGTCAATGCATGATAGCCACGTGATCAGAGAAAGATAGCACCGTGATCAGTGCATGATCTGTCACGTGATCAGTGTATGATCAGCCACCTGTACAGTGGGTGATGTCTCGTGATCAGGGATTGCTGAGCTGCGTGATTCCTGTCTACTCAGCTTAGTGACAATTGCGAGCTCAGCTGCGTTATTCCTGCCTGCTAATCTGCTGGATAATTTCCAGCTGAGCTGCGTGATTCCTTCTTGCTCATCAGTTTGATAATTGCCAGATGAGCTGCGTTATTCCTGCCTGCTAATCTGCTTGATTATTGCCAGCTGAGCTGCGTTATTCCTGCCTGCTCAGCTGCTTGATTATTGCCAGCTGAGCAGAATGATTCGTCACAGCTGAGGTCCATGATTATTGCCTGTTGATTTCGTGATTCGTGCCTGCTCAGCTCTTTGATTATGGCCTTCTGAGGGACATCATCAGTGCATGATAGCCATGTGATCAGTGTATCATCAATCACGTGATCAGTGTATGATCAGCCACGTTTTCAGTGCATGCCCAGTCATGTGATCAATGCATGTTCAGTCACGTGATAAGAGTATGATCAGCCACGTGATCAGTGAATGCGCAGTCACGTTATTAGGGCATGATACCCAGGTGATCAGTGCATGATCAGTCACATGATCAGTGTATGATCAGCCACGTGAACAGTGCGTGCTCAGTCACGTGATCAGGGTCTGCTGAGCTGCGTTATTCTTCTCTGCTCACCTGTTTGACAATGCCGGCTGAGCTGCATGATTCCTGCCTGTCATCTGCTTGACAATTGCCAGCTGTGTTGCGTAATTCCTGCCTCCTCAGCTGCTTGATTATTGCCAGCTGAGCAGGATGATTCCTCACAGCTGAGTTCCATGATTATTGCCTGCTGACTGTTTGATTCGTGCGTACTCAGCTCTTTGTTTATTGCCTCCAGAGGCACATGATCAGTGTATGATAGCAAACATAATCAGCGCATGATCAGTCACATGATCATCACCATTAAGTCACGTGATCAGTACATGATAGTCATGTGATCAGTCCATGCTCAGTCACGGTATCAGTGCATGATCAGCCACGTGATCAGTGCGTGCACATTCACGTAATCAGCGCCTTTCAGTCACGTGATCACTGCATGATAAACACGTGATCAGTGCGTGATCAGCCACGTGATCAGTGCATGCACAGTCACGTGTCAATGCATGATAGCCACATGATCAGAGAAAGATAGCACCGTGATCAGTGCATGATCAGTCACGTGATCAGTGTATGATCAGCCACCTGAACAGTGGGAGATATCACGTGATCAGGGCCTGCTGAGCTGCATGATTCCTGTCTACTCAGCTGAGTGACAATTGGCAGATGAGCTGCGTGATTCCGGCCTGCTCATCTGCTGGATAATTTCCAGCTGAGCTGTGTGATTCCTTCCTGCTCATCTGCTTGACAATTGCCAGCTGAGCTGCGTATTTACTGCCTGCTCAGCTGCTTGATTATTGCCAGCTGAGCTGCGTTATTCCTGCCTGCTCAGCTGCTTGCTTATTGCCAGCTGAACAGAATGATTCATCACAGCTGAGGTCCGTGATTATTGCCTGTTGATTGCGTGATTCGTGCCTGCTCAACTCTTTGATTATTTCCTCCTGAGGCACATCATCTGTGCATTATAGCCAAGTGATCAGCGCATGATCAGTCACATGATAAGCGACATTCAGACATTTGACCACTTCATGCTTAGGCACTTGATGAGTTCATGATCAGCAACGTGATGAGTGCATCATCAGCCACATGATCAGTGCATCATCAGCCACGTGATCAGCGTATGATCAGCCACGTGATCAGTGCATGATCAGCCACCAGATCATGGCATGATAGCCACGTGATCAGTGCATGAGCAGTCACATGATCAGTGCATGATCAGTCACGTGATCAGTGCATCATCAGCCACGTGATCAGTGAATGATAGCCACCAGATCAGTGCATGATAGCCACGTTATCAGTGCAAGATCAGTCACGTGATCAGTGCATGATCAGTCACCTGATCAGTGGATGATCATTTACGTGATCATTGCATGACCAGTCACGTGAGCAGTGCATGATAGCCACGTGATGTGTGCATGATCAGTTACGTGAGCAGTGTATGTTCAGCCATGTGATCATTGCATGAGAGCCACGTGATCAGTGCATGATCAGTCACGTGACAGGTGTGTGAACAGCCACGTGAACAGGGCATGATCAGCCACGTGATTAGTGCCTGATAGCCTCGTGATCAGTGCATGATAGCCACGTGATCAGTGCATGAGCAGCCAGGTGATCAGTGCATGATAGCTACGTGATCAGTTCATGATTAGTTACCAGATCTGTGCATGACCAGGCACGTGATCAGTGTATGATCAGCCACGTGATCAGTGCATGATAGCCACGTGATCAGTGCATTATCAGTCACTTGATGGGTGCATGATCAGCCACGTGATCAGTGCATGATCAATTACGTGATCAGTGCATGATCAGTCACGTGACCAGTACATGGTAGCTACGTGCTCATTGCATGATCAGCCACGTGAGCAGTGCATGATAGCCACGTGATCAGTTCACGATTAGTCACGTGATCTGTGAATGATCAGTCACGTGATCAGTGTATGATCAACCATGTGATCAGTGTATGATCAGCCCCGTGATCAGTGCAGATAGCCACGTTATCAGTGCATGTTAGCCACGTGATCAGTGCAAGATCTGTCAAGTGATCAGTGTATGATCAGCCAGGTAATAATTGCATGAAAGCCACGTGATCAGTGCATGAGAGCCACGTGATCAGTGCATGATCAGTCATGTGATCTGTATATGATCAGCCACGTGATCAGGGTATAATAGCCAACTTATCAGTGCATGATAACCACGTGATAAGTGCATCAAAAGTCACGTGATAAGTGCATGATAACCCACGTTATCCGTGCATGATCAGCCACATGATCTGTGCATAATCTGTCATGTCATCATTGTATGATCATCCCCGTGATCAATGCATGCACAGTTAAGTGATCAGTGTATGATAGCCACGTGATCAGTGTATGATCAGCAAAGTGATCAGTGCATGATAGCCATGTGATTAGTGCATTATCAAACACGTGATCAGTGCATGATAGCCACCTGATCAGTGCATAATACCCACGTGATCAGGGCATCATCAGTCACGTGATCAGTGCATTATCAGCCACTTGATCAGTGAATGATAGCCACCTGATCAGTGCATGATAACCACTTGATCAGTGCCTGATCAGTCACGTGATCAGAGTATTATCAGCAACGTGATCAGTGGATGTTAGCCACGAGATCAGTGCATGATAGCCATCTGATCAGTACATGTTCTGTCACCTGATCCGTGCATGATTAGCCACGTGATTAGTGCGTGATCAGCCACAAGATCAGTTCATTATCATCCATGTGATCAGTTCATGCCCAGTCACGTGATCAGTGAATGATAGCCACGTGATCAGTGCATGATCAGCCACGTGATCAGTGCATGATCAGTCACGTGATCAGTCCATGATCACCCACGTGATCAGTGTACAATCAGCCACGTGATCAGTGAATGATAGCCACGTGATCAGTGCATGATCAGTCACCTGATCAGTGCATGATCAACCACGAGATCAGTGAATGATAGCCACGTGAACAGTGCGTGCTCAGTCAGGTGATCAGGGCCTGCTGAGCTGCGTGATTCCTGTCTGCTCATCTGCTTGACAATTTCCAGCTGAGCTGCATGATTCCTGCCTGTCATCTGCTTGACAATTGCCAGCTGTGCTGCGTAATTCCTGCCTGCTCAGCTGCTTGATTATTGCCAGCTGAACAGCATGATTCGTCACAGCTAAGCTCCGGGATTATTGCCTGCTGATTGCGTGATTCTTGCCTATTCAGCTCTTTGATTATTGCCTCCAGAGGCACATGATCAGTGTATGATACCAAACATGATAAGCACATGATCAGTCACATGATCAGCGCCATTCTGTCACGTTATCACTACATGATAGTCACGTGATCAGTGTATGATCAGCCACGTGATCACTGTATGTTAGCCATGTGATCTGTGCATGATCATTCAAGTGATCATTGTATGATCAGCCACGTGATCAGTGTATGATAGCAATGTGATCAGTGCATGATAGCCCCAGAATCAGTGCATGATCAGTTACATGACCAGTGCATGCGCACTCTCGAGATAAGTGCACGATAGCCACGTGATAATTGCATGATCAGTCACGTGATCAGTGCATGATCAGCCACGTGATCAGTGCATTATCAGCCACGTGATCAGTGCATTATCAGCCACATGATCAGTGCATGATAGCCACGTGATCAGTGCATTATCAGCCACGTGATCAGTGCATTATCAGCCACGTGATCAGTGAATGATAGTCAGCTGATCAGTGCATGATCAGTCACCTGATCAGTGCATGATCAGTCATGTTATCAGTGCATTATCAGCCACGTGATCAGTGAATGATAGCCAGCTGATCAGTGCATGATCAGTCACCTGATCAGTGCATAATCAGCCACGTGATCAGTGAATGTTAGCCACCTGATCAGTCCATGATAGCCACCTGATCAGTGCATGATCAGTCACGTGATCAGTGCATGATCAGTCACGTGATCAGTGCATGATCAGACACGTTATCAATGAACGATATCCACCTGTCCAGTGCATACTAGCCACCTGATCAGTGCATGATAGCCACGTGATCAGTGCATGATCAGTCACGTGATCAGTGCATGATCAGCCACGTGATCAGTGCATGCGCAATCACATGACTCGTGCATTATAGCCACGTAATCAGTGCATGATCAGTCACGTGATCAGTGCCTGATCAGCCACGTGATCAATGAATGATAGCCACCTGAACAGGGCATGGTAGTCACGTGATCAGTGCATGATCATACACGTGATCAATGAATGATATCCACCTGTCCAGTGCATGATAGCCACCTGATCAGTCCATGATAGCCACCTGATGAGTGCATGATCAGTCACGTGATCAGTGTATAATCAGCCACGTGAAAAGAGCTTTCTCAGTCACGTGATCAGGGCCTACTGAGCTGCGTGATTCCTGTCTGCTCATCTTCTTGACAACTGCCAGCTGAGCAGTGTGATTGTCTGCTCCGCTGTTTGATTATTGTCACCTGAGCAGCATGATTCATCACAGCTGAGGTCCATGATTATTTCCTGAAGACTGCGTGATTTGTGCCTGCTCAGCCCTTTGATTATTGCCTCCTGAGGCACATCGTCAGTGAATTATAGCCACTTGATCAGCGCATGATCAGTCACATGATCAGCACCATTCAGACACGTGAACACTGCATGCTCAGTCACATGATCTGTACATGATCAGCCATGTGATTAGTGCATGATCAGTCACATGATGAGTGCATGTAGCAAAGCGATCAGTGCATGATGAGTCACGTGATCAGTGCATGGGCAGTCACGTGATCAGTGCATGATAGCCACGTGATCAGTGCATGATCAGTTATGTGATCAGTGCATGGGCAGTCACGTGATCAGTGCATGATCAGTCACGTGATCAGTGCATGATCAGCCACGTGATCAATGAATGATAGCCACCTGAACAGTGAATGATAGTCACCTGATCAGTGCATGATCAGACACGTGATCAGTGAATGATATCCACCTGTCCAGTGCATGATAGCCACCTTATCAGTGTGTGATAGACACGTGATCAGTTCATGATTAGTCATGTGATCAGTGCATGATCAGTTTCGTGATCAGTGCCTGCGAAGTCACATGATCAGTGCATGATCAGTCACGTGATCAGTGAATGATAGCCACCTAATCAGTGCATGATAGCCACCTCAGCAGTGCACGATAGCCACATAATCAGTGCATGATCAGTCACGTGATCAGTGCGTGATATCCACGTGATCAGTGCATGATAAGTCACGTGATCAGTGCATGATAGCCACCTAATCTCTGCCTGATAGCCACCTCAGCAGTGCACGATAGCCACGTAATCAGTGCATGATCAGTCACGTGATCAGTGAATTATATCCACCTGATCAGTTCATGATAGCCACCTGATCAGTCCATGATAGCCACCTGATGAGTGCATGATCAGTCACGTGATCAGTGTATAATCACCCACGTGAAAAGAGCTTTCTCAGTCACGTGATCAGTGCCTATGAGCTGCGTGATCAGTCATGTCTGCTCATCTTCTTGACAATTGCCAGCTGAGCAGTGTGATTGTCTGCTCCACTGTTTGATTATTGTCACCTGAGCAGCATGATTCATCACAGCTGAGGTCCATGATTATTTTCTGAAGATCAGCATGCGTGATTTGTGCCTGCTCAGCCACGTGATTGATTATGATGCATGAGGCACATGATCAGTGAATTATAGCCACTTGATCAGCGCATGATCAGTCACGTGATCAGCACCATTTAGACACGTGAACACTGCATGATCAGTCACGTGATCTGTGCATGATCAGCCATGTGATTAGTGCATGATCAGTCACGTGATCAGTGCATGATCAGCCACGTGATCAGTGCATGATCAGTGCATGATGCATGATCAGTCACGTGATCAGTGCATGATCAGTCACGTGATCAGTGCATGATCAGCCACGTGATCAGTGCATGATCAGCCACGTGATCAGTGCATGGGCAGCAGTCGCGTGATCAGTGCATGATCAGATCACGTGATCAGTGCATGATCAGTCACGTGATCAGTGTATGATCAGCCACGTGATCAGTGCATGATCAGCCACGTGATCAGTGCATGATCAGCCACGTGATCAGTGCATGATCAGCCACGTGATCAGTGCATGATCAGTCTGGTGATCAGTGCATGATCAGATCGTGATCAGTGCATATGATCAGCACGTGATCAGTGCATGATCAGCCACGTGATCAGTGCATGATCAGCCACGTGATCAGTGCATGATCAGTCACGTGATCAGTGCATGATCAGTCATCAGTGCATGATCAGTGTGATCACAGTGATCAGTGCATGATCAGCCACGTGATCAGTGCATGATCAGCCACGTGATCAGTGCATGATCAGTCACGTGATCAGTGCATGATCAGCCACGTGATCAGTGCATGATCAGCCACGTGATCAGTGCATGATCAGTGATCGTGATCAGTGCATGATCAGCCACGTGATCAGTGCATGATCAGCCACGTGATCAGTGCATGATCAGCCCACGTGATCAGTGCATGATCAGCCACGTGATCAGTGCATGATCAGCCACGTGATCAGTGCATGATCAGCCACGTGATCAGTGCATGATCAGCCACGTGATCAGTGCATGATAGCCACGTGATCAGTGCATGATCAGCCAGTGATCAGTGCATGATCAGTGATCATGATCAGTCACGTGATCAGTGCATGATCAGCCACGTGATCAGTGCATGATCAGCCACGTGATCAGTGCATGATCAGTCACGTGATCAGTGCATGAGTCACGTGATCAGTGCATGATCAGCCACGTGATCAGTGTGATCAGCCACGTGATGATCAGCCACGTGATCAGTATGAAGATCAGCCATGATCAGCCACGTGATCAGTGCATGATCAGCCACGTGATCAGTGCGTGACAGCCACGTGATCAGTGCATGATTAGCCACGTGATGAATGCATGATAGCCACGTGATCAGTGCATGATCAGTCACGTGATCAGTGCATGATCAGCCACGTGATCAGTGCATGATAGCCACGTGATCAGTGCATGATCAGTGCAGTCATGTGATCAGTGCATGATCACTTGTGATCAGTGCATGATCAGCCACGTGATCAGTGCATGATCAGCCACGTGATCAGTGCATGATCATCACGTGATCAGTGCATGATCCACCACGTGATCAGTGCATGATCAGCCACGTGATCAGTGCATGATCTGCATCACGTGATCAGTGCATGATCAGTCACGTGATCAGTGCATGATCAGCCATGTGATCAGTGCATGATCAGCCACGTGATCAGTGCATGATAAACAGTGCATGATCAGCCACGTGAGCCACGTGATCAGTGCATGATCAGCAACGTGATCAGTGCATGATCAGCCACGTGATCAGTGCATCATCAATCACGTGATCAGTGCATGATCAGCCACGTGATCTGTGCATGTGATCATCAGTCACGTGATCAGTGTATGATCAGCCACGTGATTAGTGCATGATCAGCCACGTGAAAAATGCATGATCAGCTCACGTGATCAGTGCATGATCAGCCACGTGATCACATGATCAGTGCATGATGATGATCAGTCACGTGATCAGTGCATGATCAGCCACGTGATCAGTGCATGATCAGCCACGTGATCAGTGATGATCAGTGTGATCAGTGCAGATCACGTGATCAGTGCATGATGAGTCACGTGATCAGTGCATGATTCACGTGATCAGTGCCACGTGATCAGTGCATGATCAGTCACGTGATCAGTGCATGATCAGCCACGTGATCAGTGCATGATAGCCAGGTGATCAGTGCATGATCACTCAGGTGTTCAATGTATGATCAGCCACGTGATCAGTGCATGATAGCCACGTGATCAGTGCATGATCAGTCACGTGAGCAGTGTATGATCAACCACGTGATCAGTGCATGATCAGCCACGTGATCAGATATCAGTGATCATCAGCCACGTGATCAGTGCATCAGTCACAATCGATGATCAGTGCATCATCATGATCAGTCACGTGATCAGTGTGATGATCCACGTGATCATTTCATGTGATGAGTCATGTCGTGATCAGTGCATGATCAGTCAGGTGTTCAATGTATGATCAGCCACGTGATCAGTGCATGATAGCCACGTGATCAGTGCATGATCAGCCACGTGATCAGTGTATTCTCAGCATCGTGATCAGTGCATGATCAGCCACGTGATCACGGCATGATCAGGCACGTGATCAGTGTATGATCAGGCACGTGATCAGTTTATGAACTGCCACGTGATCAGTGCATGATCCCTAACGTGATTAGTGCATGATCAGGCACCTGATCAATGTATGATCAGCCACGTGATAAGTGCATGATCAGGCACGTGATCAGCGCATGATCAGGCACGTGATCAGTGCATGATCAGTCATGTGATCAGTGTTTGATCAGACACGTGATCAGTGCATGCTCAGCCACTTGATCAGTGCATGATCAGCCAAGTGATCAGTGAATGCAGTCACGTGATAAGTCTATGATCAGCTTCGTGATCAGTGCATGATCAGCAAAGTAATCAGTGCATGATCAGGAATGTGATCAGTGCATGATCAGTCACGTGATCAGTCCATGATCAGACACGTGATCAGTGCATGATCAGGCTCGTGATCACTGCATTATCAGTCACGTAATCAGTGTATGATCAGCCACGTGATCAGTGCATGATTGCCATGTGATCAGTGCATGATCAGCCACGTAATCAGTGCATGATAGCCACCTGACCAGTGCATGATCAGCAACATGATTAGTGCATGATCAGCCACATGATCAGTGCATCATCAATCACGTGATCACTGTATGATCAGCCACGTCATCTGTGCATGTGCAGTCACGTGATCAGTGTATGATCAGCCACGTGATCAGTGCATCATAGCCAAGTGATAAATGCATAATAGCTACCTGATCAGTGCATGATCAGTCACATGATCAGTGCATGATCAGCCAAGTGATCAGTGCATGATAGCCATGTGATCATTGCCTACAGTTACATGATCAGTGCATGCGCAGTCACGTGATCAGTGCATGATTCCCACGTGATCATCGCATGATCAATAACATGATCAGCAACATTCAGACACGTGATCACTGTATGCTCAGTCACGTGATCATTTCCTACTCACCCACGTGATCAGTGTATGATCATTCTAGAGATTAGTGCATGCGCAGTCACATGATCAGTGCATGATAGCCACGTGATCAGTGCATGATCAGTCACGTCTTCAGTGCATGATCAGTCACGTGATCAGTGCATGATCAGCTACGTGATCAGTGCATGGTCAGTCAGGTGTTCAATGTATGATTAGCCACGTGATCAGTGCATGATAGCCATGTGATCAGTGCATGATCAGTCACATGAGCATTGTATGATCAACCACGTGATCAATGCATGCTAGCCACCAGATCAGTTCATAATCAGTCACGTGATCAGTGCATGATCTGTCACGTGATCAGTGTATGATCAGCCATGTGATTAGTGCATGATCAGCCACGTGATCAGTGTATGTCCAGCCAAGTGATCAGTGAATGTCAGCCACGTGATCAGTGTATGATCAGTAACATGATTAGTGCATGATCAGCCATGTGATGAGTGCATGCACAGTCATGTGATCAGTGTATGATCAGGATCGTGATCAATGCATGATCAGCCACGTGATCACTGCATGATCAGTCACGTGATCAGTATATGATCAGCCACGTGATCAGGGCATGATAACCACGTGATCAGGGCATGATCAGCCTCTTGATCAGTGCATGACCAGTCACGTGATCAGTGTATGATCAACCACGTGATCAATGCATGATAGCCACCAGATCAGTGCATGATCAGTCACGTGATCAGTGCATGATCTGCCACGTGATCAGTGTATGATATCCACGTGATCAGTTCATGCATAGTCATGTGATAAGTGCATGATAGCGATGTGATCAGTGCATGATCAGCCACGTGATCAGTGCAAGATCGCCACGTGTTCAATGCATGATTAGTTACCTGACCAAAGTGCGATTAGGCACTTGATGAATGCATGATAGCCACGTGATCAGTGCATGATCATTCATGTGATCAGTGCATGCGCAGTCACGTGATTAGTGCATGATTCCCACGGGATCATCGCATGCTCAATAACATGATCAGCAACATTCAGACACGTGTTCACTGTATGCTCAGTCACGTGATCAGTTCAGGATCACCCACGTGATCAGTGTATGATCATCCTAGATATCAGTGCATGCGCAGTCACATGATCAGTGCATGATAGCCACGTGATTAGCACATGATCAGGCACTTCTTCAGTGCATGATCAGCCACGTGATCAGTGCATTATCTGCAACGTGATCAGTGCATGATCAGCCACGTGATCAGTGCATGATCAGCCACGTGATCAGTGCATGCGCAGTCACGTGATCAGTGTACGGTCAGCTTCGTGATCAATGCATGATCAGCCACGTGATCAGTGCATGATCAGGCACGTGATCAGTGCATGACCAGTCACGTGATCAGTGCATGATCAGACACGTGATCAGTGCATGATCAGGCTCGTGATCAGTGCATGATCAGTCACGTGATCAGTGTATGATCAGCCACGTGATCAGTGCATGATTGCCATGTGATCAGTGCATGATCAGCCACGTAATCAGTGCATGATAGCCACCTGACCAGAGCATGACCAGCAACATGATTTGTGCATGATCAATCACGTGATCAGTGTATGATCAGCCACATCATCAGTGCATGTGCAGTCACGTGATCAGTGTATGATCAGCCACGTGATCAGTGCATGATAGCCAAGTGATCAATGCATGATAGCTACGTGATCAGTGCAAGATCACCACGGGATCTGTGCATGATTAGTTACGTGACCAATGTACGATTAGCCACGTGATCAGTGCATGATAACCACGTGATCAGTGCGTGTTCAGTCACGTGATCAGTGTATGATCAATGACGTGATCAATGCATGATAGCCACCAGATCAGTGCATGATCAGCCACGTGATCAGTGCAAGATCACCACGGGATCTGTGCATGATTAGTTACGTGACCAATGTACGATTAGCCACGTGATCAGTGCATGATAACCACGTGATAAGTGCATGATCAGTCACGTGATCAGGGATTGTGCAGTCACTTGATCAGTGCATGATAGCTACGTGATCAGTGCATAATCAGTCACGTGATCAGTGCATGATCAGCACGTGATCAGTGCATGATAGCCACGTAAGCAGTGCATGAACAGGTATGTCATCAGTTCATGCGCAGTCACGTGTTCAGTGCCTTATAGCCACGTGATCAGTGCATGATAGCCACGTGATCAGTGCATGATCAGTCACGGGATCAGAGCCTGCGCAGTCACGTGATCAGTGCATGATAGCCACGTGATCAGTGTATGATCAGCCACGTGATCAGTGCACGATAGCCACCTGATCAGTGCATGATAAGCAACGTGATTAGTGCATGATCAGACAAGTGATCAGTGTATGATCAGCCAAGTTATCAGTGAATGTCAGCCACCTGATCAGTGCATGATAAGCAACGTGATCAGTGCATGATCAGCCACGTGATCAGTGTATGATCAGCCACGTGATCAGTGCATGCACAGTCACGTGATCAGTGTATGATCAGCCAAATGATCAGTGCATGATCAGGCATGTGAAGAGTGCATGATCAGTCACGTGATCAGTGTATGATAGCCACGGTATCAGGGCATGATCAGCCACGTTATCAGTGCATGAACAGCCACGTGATCAGTGCATGCACAGTCACGTGATCAGTATAAGCTCAGCTTCGTGATCAGTTCATGATCAGGCACTTGATCAGAGCATGATCAGTCATGTGATCAGTGTATGCTCATCCATGTGCTCAGTGCATGATGGCCACGTGATCAGTGCATGATCAGGCACGTGTAGAGTCCATGATCAGTCACGTGATCAGTGCATGATCAGCCACGTGATCAGTGCATGATCAGGCACGTGATCAGTGTATAATCAGCCACGTGATCAGTGAATGATCAGTCACGTGATCAGTGCATGATCAGTGCGTGATCAGTGCATGATCAGGTGCGTGATCAGTGCATGACCAGTCACGGATCAGTGCACGATCAGACACGTGATCAGTGCATGATCAGGCTCGCGTGATCAGTGCATGATCAGTCACGTGATCAGTGCATGATCAGCCACGTGATCAGTGCATGATTGCCACGTGATCAGTGCATGATCAGCCACGTAATCAGTGCATGATGGCCACCTGACCAGTGCATGATCAGCAACGTGATTAGTGAATGATCAGCCACGTGATCAGTGCATGACCAATCACGTGATCAGTGCATGTTCAGCCATGTGATCAGTGCATGTGCAGTCACGTGATCAATGCATGATCAGTCACGTGATCAGTGCATCCTCAGTCACGTGATCAGTGCATGATCAGCCACGTGATCAGTGCATGATCAGTTATGTGATCAGTGCATGGCAGTCACGTGATCAGTGCGGTGATACCCACGTGATGAGTTCATGATCAGTCTTGGGATCACCGTGGTATCAGCCGATAGCCGTGATCAGTGCATGATAGCCACGTGATCAGTGCATGATAAGCAACGTGATTAGTGAATGATCAGCCGTGATCAGTGATCAGTGAATGTCAGCGGCGTGATCAGTGCATGATCAGCCACGTGATCAGTGTATGATCAGCCACGTGAACAGTGCATGATGAACCACGTGATCAGTGCATGATCAGCCACGTGATCAGTGCATGCGCAGTCACGTGATCAGTGTATGGTCAGCCGCGTGCCGTGATGATCAGCCACGTGATCAGTGATCAGCCACGTGATCAGTGCATGATCAGTCACGTGATCAGTGCATGATCAGCCACGTGATCAGTGCATGATCAGCCCGTGATCAGTGCATGATCAGCCACGTGATCAGTGCATGATCAGACAGCGTGATCAGTGCATGATCAGTGATCGGTGTGATCAGTGAATGTCAGCCAGTGATCAGTGCATGATCAGCCACGTGATCAGTGCATGATCAGCCACGTGATCAGTGTATGATCAGCCACGTGATCAGTGCATGATCAGCCACGTAATCAGTGTATGATCAGTCACGTGATCAGTGCATGCACAGTCACGTGATCAGTGTATGATCAGCCAAATGATCAGTGCATGATCAGGCATGTGAAGAGTGCATGATCAGTCACGTGATCAGTGTATGATAGCCACGGTATCAGGGCATGATCAGCCACGTGATCAGTGCAAGATCAGGCACGTGATCAGTGCATGCACAGTTACGTGATCAGTGTATGATCAGCTTCGTGATCAGTTCATGATCAGGCACTTGATCAGAGCATGATCAGTCATGTGATCAGTGTATGGTCAGCCATGTGATCAGTGCATGATGGCCACGTGATCAGTGCATGATCAGGCACGTGTAGAGTCCATGATCAGTCACGTGATCAGTGCCTTATAGCCACGTGATCAGTGCATGATAGCTTACGTGATCAGTGCATGATCAGTCACGTGATCAGTGCATGATCAGCCACGTGATCAGTGCACCTTAGCCACCTGATCAGTGCATGATAAGCAAAGTGATTAGTGCTTGATCAGCCAAGTGATCAGTGTATGATCAGCCAAGTGATCAGTGAATGTCAGCCACGTGATCAGTGCATGATAAGCAACGTGATCACTGCATGATCAGCCACGTGATCAGTGTATGATCAGCCACGTGTTCAGTGAATGATCAGGCACATGATCAGTGTATAATCAGCCACGTGATCAGTGCATGCACAGTCACGTGTTCAGTGTATGATCAGCCAAATGATCAGTGCATGATCAGGTACGTGATCAGTGCATGACCAGTCACGTGATCAGTGCATGATCAGGCTCGTGATCAGTGCATGATCAGTCACGTGATCAGTGCATGATCAGCCACGTGATCAGTGCATGATTGCCATGTGATAAGTGCATGATCAGCCACGTAATCAGTGCATGATGGCCACCTGACCAGTGCATGATCAGCAACGTGATTAGTGCATGATCAGCCACATGATCAGTGCATGATCAATCACGTGATCACTGTATGTTCAGCCACGTCATCAGTGCATGTGCAGTCACGTGATCAATGCATGATAGCTACGTGATCAGTGCATGCTCAGTCACATGATCAGTGCATGATCAGCAACGGGATCAGTGCATGATAACCATGTGATCATTGCCTACAGTTACGTGATCAGTGCATGGGCAGTCACGTGATCAGTGCATGATACCCACGTGATGAGTTCATGATCAGTCTCGATCAGAGTATGCACCGCCACGTGATCAGTGCACGATCAGCCACCTGATCAGTGCATGATAAGCAACGTGATTAGTGCACGACCAGCCACGTGATCAGTGAATGTCAGTCACGTGATCAGTGTATGATCAGCCACGTGATCAGTGCATTTTCCGCCGTGATCAGTGCATGATCAGCCACGTGATCAGTGTATGATCAGCCGCGTGAACAGTGCATGATGAACCACGTGATCAGTGCATGATCAGCCACGTGATCAGTGCATGCACAGTCACGTGATCAGTGTACGCGTCAGCTTTGTGATTAATGCATGATCAACCACGTGATCAGTGCATGATCAGGCACATGATCAGTGCATGATCAGTCACGTGATCAGTATATGATCAGCCACGTGATCAGGGCATGAAAGCCACGTGATCTGATCATGATCAGCCACGCGTGATCAGTGCATGATGAAGCAGGCGGGCCGTGATCAGTGCATGACCAATCGCGTGATCGGTGCATGATCAGCCACTTGATCAGGCGACACGTGAACAGTGCAGGATCAGTCATACGTGATCAGTGTGATCAGGTTGATGGGGAACAGTGCATGATAGCCATGATCAGCCACGTGATCAGTGTATGATAGCCGCGTGATCGAGCCGCGATCCGCCAGCGTGGTGTGCATGACCAGCCACGTGATCGATGCATGATCATCAACTACGATCATTGCATGATCAGCCCGCGTGATCAGTGCAGGATCACGCCGCGTGATCAATGCGCGATCAGCCGTGATCAGTGCATGGTCAGCCACGTGATCAGTTCATTATCAG